>NC_134484.1:252753559-252806059 GCF_040206685.1 Ascaphus truei
ACACGTAACAAGGACTAATTGTAGTATAATGTAATACAATAAATACATTTGTCAAAAACGAATGTTGTTCTGACTAGGAATTTATTAAATGTATTTTATTTATATATTTTATTTTAAAGCGGGGTTGGGGGCGGGACTAGGGGTGGGGTTGGGGGCGGGACTAGGGGCGGGGTTGGGGGCGGGACAAGGGGTGGGGTTGGGGGCGGGACTAGGTGGCGAGTAGATTTTTTGATTGGGCGAGTAGATTTTTGGGTGATTTGTCGAACACTCTATATATATATATATATATATATATATATATATATACTTTTAGTTGTGCTACAATCTCTCACATTTCCACACCTACCCACACCATTTATATCCACTCCCACTCCACACACACCTTTTGTAAAGCACTGTATATACTGTGGGCTCTCCATTCATTTATATTCACACAGATACACACACACACTCTTTCTTCACTTGCTTTCAGGAACCTTTTGACACCTCTAGCCAAAAAACACATCCACACCGGGGGAAGGACTAGCACAGATAACATTCCAAGAGACACTGTTTTTAAGTTTATCTTTTGCTTGCTTCATTCATTGTAACATCTCCGGAAGAAGAGATCAGTGTATCTCGAAAGCATTTCGTTAGCCACAGAACGGTATCATCTATTTATTTTTTGATATATATATATATATATATATATATATATATATATATATATATATATATATATATATATATAATATTGTGGATAGTAACACAGTCAGTACTTTTAAATATTAATAAAAGCACTTAGATAGATGTACACTATATAGTTATGTAACAATTATCCCAGCCTAGTTTATTATTCGTCTATTTGTTCTGCTGTGATGCTGTTAACACTGTGTACTAACCCAACTGTTATTTTTTGTCTTGTTTTCTTATAGATTTCTTTCAACTGGAACATAGTTTCATGCGTTGGCATTCTCATTAAAGAAGGGGAAAAGCACAGTAGCATCGATAGTTCATGGTACATGCAGTGCTATTTACAGTTGCTTGCAAGCAGAGCATACAGCTGCGGCCCCGTTTATTCTCCGACATCTCTGAATTTTTCCACGCCTAGAGATGGCACCCCACACATGCACTTCACTTCACTGGGTGTTTTGGCCGCGGCTTCATAGATATGCGACCTTTTTTGTGGAATGCAAAGGTTGCAAATCTCTCCAGCGAAACAGTAGACTCGTCAGTGAAGATGACTTCCTGGAAAGTTTCTCCACTGTCGATCCATGCTTGGGCCTGGACCACTCTCTTGATCTTGCTAACATCCCTTATCATGGGGTACGCTCTGTAATGACAAGGAATAATTGTATAGGTACAGTACAGTTTCTTAAACAACACTTTAACCTCCTGTACTGTCCAGTACTAACCTCACACGTCCGTATTTCCATCCAATTCTGCGTCTCATCTTCTTTATGCTGGTCTCTGATACAGTGAGATTGTGATTTTGCTGCAGAGTGTATTTGACCCTTAAGGCACTCTTCTCATCATTCTCTTCACTTATTTTGTGTCACGCTTGTGCTCTCCACACAAGCGAGAGAGAGAAAGGAAAGGACCCATTAGCGAGGTGGGGAGGCCACCGGAGATACGAAGGGCGTAAGTTGCCACGCAGCTGGGGATCGGCGTACGTAGTCACGTGACCGCGCAGCGCGCATGAGAATGCGCGATGCATCCGGAGGTGCGGTGCCTGGCTCAGAGACACGACCGATCCAGCTGCATGTGCGTGCATGCTCTGACAGCAGAGCAGGAGTGCGCGCGTTCTCAGGCACCAACGCGGGAGTTGCTGGAAGCCAACGCTTCAGCACAGGAGTCTGGAATGGGAACCAGGAACTAGAGCCGGGGAGGTAGAGTCCAGAGCACAAGTTAACATCCACAAAGGAATAGGTTCTTGGAGGACGTCCAGCCTCCTTAAAGGCATAGTGCCAGAAACGGCAAGGTGCAGCGAAACTAAACATAACATAAGGGTTCTTAGTCTAATCCATTGGCCAAGGAATTATAATCCTGCTACCACGTCAAGGTGAACCCTACTAAGCAGGTACCTACACTACCCGACGGTAAACTAACCTCAGTAGTATAAGAATAACTGTCCCAGTCTTCCGGAAACCTAAGGAGATAAGTAAAGTCCCAAGGAGGTCCAGGAAGGAACAGCATGCGATGGGTACTAGCAGGCACCAGGGCAGGCAGCAAATGACTAAATGCAAAGAGAAAGTCAAAGAGAGGCTTACTTCCTGTCAGGAGGAAGAGGGCAGGATTTGCCAGGAAGCAAGATGGCGTTGCTTGCTTCAGAATCCGTAAAGACACAGGATTTTGACTCGCAGCTAGTGAGCGGCGATCAGAAGTAAACAGGTAAGGAAGGAACACGCCGCGGGGGGTGTGTTCCGCGCATCGTTACAGTACCCCCCTCTTAAGGATCGAACTCCGAGAGATCCAACAGACAAAGGGGCAGCGATGCATAGGAAGATAGACTCGCAGCTAGAGGGCGGCGCATGCCATACAGGGAGACATCAGGGAAACTTGACTCGCAGCTAGAAGGCAGCACACGCCAATCCAAGAGACAGGAAATCTTAACTCGCAGCTAAAGGGTGGCGCACGCCACACAGGGAGACATCAGGAAACCTAGACAAGAGGGTAGTGCCCGCCACACAGAGAATCAACAGGAAATCTTGACTCACAGCTAGAGGACGGCACATTCCATACAGGGAGACATCAGAGAAACTGGGCATGGGTAGAGAATACGCCACAAGGGGGCGTGAAGTTGACTCGCAGCTGGAGAGCGGCGCACGCCGTCACGTACGTGCCACGCGTGAGAGAATGCGTGATACGACCGGGGGTGGCCGGGCTCCGAGGTACGAATAGGGAACCGCGAGTGCGTGGATGCTCTATAAGGAGAGCGGGAACTGAGATGCGGCAAGTAAGTAGGGAGCACGCCACAGGGGGCGTGTTCCCCGATTCCTTACAGTATCCCCCCTTCAGGATCGGACTCCGAACGATCCTTACTAGACTAGGGGGGACTATAGGATCTCCCAACGTTACAGGGGTACAGGAGCTAGGAACATGGAACAGGAACATGGAACTAGGAACATGAACATGGAAAGAAGGCGGGGCCACCTCTGTGGGTCCGTTTGTTTGGCCGAGCATAATGTCACGCTTGTGCTCTCCACACAAGTGAGAGAGAGAAAGGGAAGGACCCATCAGCGAGGTGGGGAGGCCGCAGGGGATACGAAGGGAGTAAGTTGCCGCGCAGCTGGGGATCGGCGCACATAGTCACGTGACTGCGCCGCACGCATGAGTATGTGCGACGCATCCGGAGGTGTGGTGCCTGGCTCAGAGACATGACTGATCTAGCTGCATGTGCGCGCATGCTCTGACAGCAGAGCAGGAGTGCGCGCGTTCTCAGGCACCAACGCGGGGGTTGCTGGAAGCCAACGCTTCAGCACAGGAGTCTGGAACGGGAACCAGGAATTAGAAACATGGATATGGAACTAGGAACATGGGCATGGAAAGAGCCGGGGAGGTAGAGTCCAGAGCACAAGGTAACATCCACAAGGGAATAGCTTCTTGGAGGACGTCCAGCCTCCTTAAAGGCATAGTGCCAGAAACAGCAATGTGCAGCGAAACTAAACATAACATAAGGGTTCTTAGTCTAATCCATTGGCCAAGAAATTATAAGCCTGCTACCACGTCAAGGTGAACCCTACTAAGCAGGTACCTACACTACCCGACGGTAAACTAACCTCAGTAGTATAAGAATGATTGTCCCAGTCTTCCGGAATCCAAAGGAGATAAGTAAAGTCCCAAGGAGGTCCAGGCAGGAACAGCATGCGAAGGGTACTAGCAGGCACCAGGGCAGGCAGCAAAAGACTAAATGCAAAGAGAAAGTCACAGAGAGGCTTACTTCCTGTCAGGAGGAAGAGGGCAGGATTTGCCAGGAAGCAAGATGGCGTTGCTTGCTTCAGAATCCTTAAAGACACAGCCTCTTGACTCGCAGCTAGAGGGCGGCGATCAGAAGTAAACAGGTAAGGAATGAACACGCCGCAGGGGGCGTGTTCCGCGCATCGTTACATTTTGTCGACCAGAAGAGTTGTCTCCCTACAGTGTACAGAAAAACAACAATCCGGTAAGTTACAGTGCAGTAGGCCACAAGTACAGCACATCATTTACAGTAAAAATAGTATAAAATGAGATAGATCTACAAAATATATAGTTCTATTAATATGCCGCAATATAAACAATAGATATACTGTATTATATACTGCAGTTATATAAATATACCGAAATAACTATAAAATGAGATAGATCTACACAATATATAGTTCTATTAATATGCAGCAATATAAACAATAGATATACTGTATTATATACTGCAGTTATGTACTGTAGCTCCCATCCCAAAGAGGATTACACGCAGGCGCAGAGAGGTGATGCTCTGCTAGGGACGGACGATTAAAAACACAATGACAAGCGTTAGAAACGGAGTGGTTCTGGAGAGGTGTCTGTCGATAAGAGGTTCAAATCCTTGAACGAGCCTCATGTGTGTGCGTGGGGGAGGGGGGTACAGGGAACAGCTGCATGAAGGATTAGCTGTACTGCAGTTCAAAGAAATGACATATTTTCAAAAGGCAGGTTATCATAATAATTTGATCCCTACACCCCCAAATACATAAAAAGCACACAAATCAACCATGTGCAGTCAAACGCACAGTGTCGCAGTCAAAAGCTACAGCACAGATTGAATATTGTAATATCAAGATGGTTTAGGCAGGCTTGTGGAGAAAATAAAAATTAAAAATGAGGAGAAAAAAAAAATTTTTGGTCACTCACTCTTGAACTTTGCAAGCAAGCAGTGGTGAAGTTACAGTTACAGATACATGTGCAGTAATCATCAGCTATCAAGCAGGAATGTGATTGAAACCAGAAAGACACACATTCAAAGGAATGGTGTGGGAGAGGTGTACTGTACTGTAGATAAGATAAGAAGTTGAAATACCCTGCAGTGCAGTAAATTATCCTGTGTGTGTGCGGGGGCGAGCGAGGGGAGAGCGCTGTATACAGTATGCCGAAATGTGATACTGTTACAGTACAGTACACGCCTATGCGTTTCAACAATTTTCAAATGAGACATACAGCACTGCACATGCATGTATAAATATGCAAATTTACAATTACTGTGCGCGCACACGCAGACTGTGTACTGACGTGCAGTAGGTTGAACTCCTAAAGTATTAGACTTTGAAAACTCGCAAACGCCCCCCTGAGTTTTTAGACGGTATTGCTAATACATGTATTACATAAAATGCTAATACATATTACGAGTGCTAAAATACCGCTATATATGCTCCGGAAAAAAAAACATACTGCATCTGCCCACGGTTATCAGAGTTGCGCCGCGACGGCCGCACTAGGGTAAAGGCGGCCGCCACTGTATGCCATTTCCAACAGTTGACAAATTGGAAAATGTGGCAAATGAATTTCAGTTTAAATGGAATTTTCCTAATTGTGTTGGCTGTATAGATGGCAAGCATATTAGAATTAAACACACCTCTAAATCAGGCACTATGTTCTATAACTACAAACATTTCCATTCAATAGTTTTACAAGCTATTGCTGACGCTAAATGTTGCTCCATAGCGATCGATGTTGGAGCATATGGAAAGCAAAGTGATGGTGGGGTGTTTAGAGCATCTTCACTATACAAGTTAATTGAAGATAAAAAAACTTGTCTTCCCAGCAGCCAAAACTTTGCCATCAAGTAGCAGTGCAAGGTTTCCTCATGTACTGTTAGCGGATGAGGCCTATCCGTTGCTGAACTACCTGATGAAGCCGTACGCAAGGAAAAACTTAACAAGAGAGGAAGAAATTTTCAATTACAGATTATCCAGGGCCCGACGGTGTGTGGAGTGTGCATTTGGTATTATGTCAGCAAAATGGAGAGTACTTTTGAAAGCTATAGAAACGTCTGTGCCAAATGCAAAACGTATTGTCAAATGTGTGACTGTACTGCATAACGTGATTATAGATTTGGAAGGCTCAATAGAGAATGATATTTCTATAGTGGATCAGGCACATACACTTCCTACTCCTCTCTCTAGAAATAGAGTAAATAATGTGCCGGGAAAAATGGCCAAATACGTACGTGATTCCTTTAAAGAATATTTCAATGCCGAGGGAGCAGTGCCATGGCAAAATGACACGTAAAAAGTTGATGTAAATGTACATTAAAAAGAGCAATTTTCAATTGATGAGAAAATTAAGGACTTTAATATTATTAATAGTTTTATATTTCTGAATAAAAATGTTTGTTAATAGTTTTATATTTCTGAATAAAAATGTTATGTTTGAGGAAGATTCGCTTTGTTACTGAAACATGTTTCTTTTTGTTCCAAACTTTGATAAAAAAAACCTTGTGTTTAACACTACAAGGTGTTTCTAAACAAACATATTACAGCCATGTACAGGCACAAACGCTAGGTTGCTTGCAAGTGGACGCATGTTGCGCATAATTGTTTCATTCGGTGTTGTTGTAATGTGCGATTCCGTCATTGTGTCGCTTCCGACTGTGTTTGTGTGTGTGTAATTAATTAAGGCTGTACCAGTATGTCACCCGGCAATTACTTATGACCTTATAATTTGTATATTTCAATCCCAATAATTGAAATAAAAACATATGACCATGTTCATTAACGGTAAAAAAATTAATTCAAAATTGCAAATGCAACATCGTAACAAAATTTTTAATAACTTTTAAATACAACATTCAAACTGTTCAAACATTCAAACATAAAACATTATTAGTAGCACAAAAATTCAATAGATTTTTAATGTGAAGCATCAAACTCATCAACTGTCTCGTTCACCAGTTCTTGGCATTTTAGACGGAATCTCAATTTAGATTTTTTTGTCTAAAGGCGTAATAAAAGATAAAAAAATAATAAATAAAAAATAATAAAAGGAAGAAATCTTTAAAAAAAATTCCAAATCGTCAATATTGTTATTCATCAATTGGTGCATAAAGCTACATTTCTGTTGTTCTATTTCGTCCATTTGACGCCTCAGGTCATTGGTGCTCCTGGATTTCTTGGACACAGGTTCGGGTGACACCACACGCTCAGGTTGAGGTTCAGCTGCATCTTCCACAAACGACAACTCAAGTATTGTGTCCTCATGGCTCCCTGCTTCCTCAAGGTTGGACAGCGTTTTTGCAGGCAGCATCTGGTCCTTTAAAAACTGCATGTTCATGAAGTAGGGCCACGTAGATGTAACTTCAAAGGTGCTTGGCCCGGGGTCCCCCAAGCGTGGTTCCTTCGCCTTTTTAATTTCCCTTCGGAAAGCATCCCGCAGGTTTTTCCACTTATTCTTAATTACGTCTGCTAAAAAATAAACCAGAAATCAGTACGTTAATTTACATTTTTACTAATGACATACAATGCATTACTATACAAGTGGGTGATTACAAATACACATGCCCATGCGGACACAATAGGGAGTGTTGCACATACATACACACATGCACATACGTACACAAACAGGGTGTGTTGCACATACATACACACATGCCCATGCGGACACAATAGGGCGTGTTGCACATACATACATACATACATGCCCATGTGGACACAAACAGGGTGTGTTGCACATACATACACACATGCCCATGCGGACACAATAGGGAGTGTTGCACATACTGCTGCGGCCGAGTTTATTCGAGCATTTGCCCGTTCTCGGCTGCAGCAGTTACCTGGCGCGCGCCGGAGGGTGCCGGGCGCGCGCCGAAGCAGCGGAGGAGAGGCCCGCCGATCGCGGCTTCCCCCTCTCCTCTCCGGGTCCGCCGGGTCCCCCGGAACCCCCTGCCGCCGTCCCCCACATCGCGGGACACAGGGCTCCCTCGGGGAGCCCTGGACGCGCGTGCAGGGGGTGCAGGCACCCGATGACGCGTGACCGCGCATCGGTGACGCGCGGCACGCCGAGGGGATGCCACTTGCAAGCCGGGAAATCTCCCGGCTTGCGGAACTGGCCACACTTCAATAAAGTGTGTCGCCAGTGTACATACACACATGCACATAAGTACACAAACAGGGTGTGTTGCACATACATACACACATGCCCATGTGGACACAATAGGGCGTGTTGCACATACATACACACATGCCCATGCGGACACAATAGGGAGTATTGCACATACATACACACATGCCCATGCGGACACAATAGGGAGTGTTGCACATACATACACACATGCCCATGTGGACACAATAGGGAGTGTTGCACATACATACACACATGCACATACATACACAAACAGGGCGTGTTGCACATACATACACACATGCCCATGCGGACACAATAGGGCGTGTTGCAAATTCACCAGCACAGGGATATTGTGCACGCAATAGGAGGTTAAATAAATAAATATATTATGGCAATATATTAAAATACAATATTAGAACTTAAAAGATATATAAATATACAATACTAGCGTGCTATGCTAAAAATCAGCCCCATCTCCTTCCAGAGCTTATCATGAACATTTCTGTCATGATAACTTTTTGCGCGCTGATTCATAGGGAATCCCTCAATTCGACTTCTAAAATCAGTTGTTCTACTTGGGAAGGATCCATGGCAGCTTCAGTTCTATATCACAGGTTGCTTTCTCTTTGCTGATCCTTCAGCACACTCACGTTTTACAACACTGACAAAGCAAGATCCCTTCCGGTCATTTCCTGTTTGGCCATCACATGACCAGCCATACACTCCCCTAAGCAACCCCCCTAATGGTCTACATCTTCCCCCTTTGGTCATCTCCCCTCCCCCAAGCAGCATATTGTCCTCTGCTGGCCATCTCCCCCCCTCCATGCACCATATTATCCCCTTGGGCAGTCTCTCCACCCCCCCCCTGTGCAGCAACTCACCTCGCTGGCAGGCAATCTCTCCCCCCCGCCCCGTGCACCATATAGTCCCCACTGGCCATCTCCCCCCCCCCCCATGCACCATATTATCCCATTGGGCAGTCTCTCCCCCCCCCCCCCCCCCCGTGCAGCAACTCACCCCGCTGGTAGACAGTCTCTCTCCCCCCCCCCCCCCGCCCCCACCGTGCACCATATAGTCCCCGCTGGCCACCACCCCCCCCTCCCCATGCACCATATTATCCCCTTGCGCAGTCTCTCCCCCCCCCCCCCCCCGTGCAGCAACTCACCCCCACTGGCAGGCAGTCTCTCCCCGTTCACAACTCTCCCTGCTCCACTCACCTCGTCTTCTCATTGGCTGCTGTGGCGTCACGTGAGCGGACTCAGCGCTCAAACTAAAATCTGAATGTCGGTTGAAAGTCAGCACGCTTCCGCACGCCTGCGGAAGCATGCACAAGCCCCAGCTCACATTGCGGCTGCAGGGGCTCACTGGCAAGCGTGAGCGCGGCTCAGTGCGGGTCAGCGCAAAAGCGCTGACCATGCCCGCAGCCTAAGACTACAGGTGAGAGTTTTACAATTGAAGATTGTATATCTTGTAGAACCACATATGTAGTATATATCCTTGAGTGCCCATGTGGCCTCCAATATATTGGGAGGATCAAGCATTTCCTAAAGATAAGAATTTTAGAACATCTGCGAAATATTAGAATAGGACAAGAAAAACATAGCGTCTTGTAACAGGGACTTATCCCTGTTAAAGAAACTCGCCTCTAACCCAGCAGGGTGCTGGTTAATTGCATACCAGCAATTAACCAACTCCACCTGGCTGATTAGAGCTCTCTCAGAAATAGCCTGTTCTGAGACAGGAAGGAGGATTCCTTAGTCTCACAATTGGGGGCTGAACCAAGGAAGAACAGATATCTTGAGCTGCAGAGAGACTGCAGGCTGACAGCAAGTGTGACAGGGTCATTGACTCAGTATATGTTAGTAGGAGATGGCAGTATGCATGCTTTCCAGTAGACGAGGGGTTAACCCAGCTTGTTAAGCCGTCCACAGCTGATTCAAATTAAGCTAGTTCACCTGCTTTAAAACAGGAAGAGGAAATGCCTCTGGGGCAGCAGTCTCTCTCAGGCACAGAGAGAAGACAGAGGAGTGTTGACAGACAGACACACAGGCTGCTCAGATTGATCCTGTCCCAAGGGGGAACAAAGCTTCCAGGTAAGGAGCCAACTGGTGTTGTTGAACCTTGTTGGGCTGGACTAGGTTATCCAGCCAGCCAGGTAGATAGCCTGCACTTTTGTTTAGTCAGTGCCCCGACCGGGGTTAGGTTTTTGTTTATTTAAAGGGACAGTGTACCCATTGTTTTAGTTACCATTTTTGGAGAAATAAATCCACCAGCGCTATTGCACCAGAAAAGACGTGTTGTCTCCTCACTTACCACGGCCATCCTGCCACACAAGACAGACATTGCCTTAGCACACAAGGGTGCTCACCCAGGAGAGCAGAGCGGCCTTCCCCTACAGCTACAAGAAACAGATAAGACTTTCTTATGGGACTGTTAAATATCTGTATATATGTATATATATTTTTGGGCTGGTAAATAGCTTAGCTAACCACTCAATTAGAGATGGCTGGACTACATGTGTAGATATCCTCCAAAGCGGAGTAGGTTTTTCTTTGTCTTATTTTGAATGTTTTGCTGGGTTAAAGGGACAGACGCAATAAAGCCTAATTTTAGTTTCACTTTAAACGGTCTCCATTGCGTACCTCTGCACACGTCTCTTACACGTCTCTAGACACTTTATAATTTCACACAATAATAAATAAAAGGCCAAAGTATATTGAGCAGGATATCTTTATTTGGCATCCACTGCATACAGTCTAGTCATACAGCGAAAAACTCTTCTTGGTCCCAGACCTCTGGATGGTCCCTGTGGCAAATCTTGCTTTGGGCCTTGTCACAATCCCCTAGTGGGACTGATCATACAGTCTCACCCCACAGGGCGAGACACAGCTTACAACTCCCAGTACTAGAATCAGAGCTGCACACTCCTCAGGAACTGGGAAGAACTCTCACACAGACTGACTAAAATTTAGGTGTGCCACTTCCTTAGAGCAGAAGGGGAGGGCACAAGGTCTGCACCCAGGATTGGGCAACACACAGACCAAGTCCCATCTCCACTCCTGCCACTCAAGGAAGCTGCAGAGGGGAGGGGTAGACCCAAGATAGGCCTCACTGCCTGCATCTACCAGGACTTACGTGTTAGGAAGGTCTGATGAGTAGCCAGAACAGCCATGGCTATACTCTTCCTCTGGTAAATTCAATGGTCCCCACTTGGAACCAATTTAGTAGGACCATCCTTCAGCATAGGACCTGTAATATAATAAACACATGTTACATAACACATTAGACACTACCAATTCAGTACATTGACATTGATATTATGAATTCATACACTGATTACAGCGCTGAAAAAGAACAGCTGAACAACTTCCAACGGGATGACGTCGCTACTGTCACTGATAGAACTTAGGATCAGGCTTTTTAAGCACCTGCCCCTCGAAATTAGTGGCTCAAACAAAGTGTACCCTTATGGGGCCATCTTCGTGACAAAGTTCTATACGATCTTTGTATATACTGCGGACCACGCTCCATTCGCTCATAATTGTACAGATATTTGACTCCATAATAAATGCTTGGGTACTGGTTTTGGACCTTAAGTAATCTAGCACCACTTGCTTGAGCCAACCGGACCTATTGTCCTCTATCTCTTGCATAATAGACTTCGGCACGTAGGGGTACTCATATCCGTGAGACTGGCAATAATGATGTACAATGGCCCTATCAGCCCTGCTCAACTTCATTAATTTCCTCATACCAGCTTTACCAGGCAAGACCCAGAATTGGGGTTCATGAGGGTCCACCTCTCGGTAGAGAATGGTAGGACTGTTACTACGCCCAGCCTAATCTCCTCTACCCGCTTGCGTAGGGTCTCAGCCGTCCCTTCTGGAGAGAACCTCACCTCTTCCCACCAATGATCTACGGTGGGCCCATCAACTAATAAGAACCAGGTTCTCTGCATGGTGGCAGCGTACCCCATGAACATGGGGTCCCACCACTTAAGGGTTGTTCCCGGTGAGTCTACCATTCTAGGTCTACTGGACCTAGTGTCCATCCTAAATGACACCCCAGAAGTCTCAGATGGTTGTGACACTGAGGAAAAGATACCTGGGCGCTCTCTGATTCCAGCACCTTGTTATTAACCTAAACGGACTGAGGACATTTCCATATGAGTCTGACGAAGCCTCGTTACAGGCGAAATGCGTAGCTCACTAGTTTGACCCACAACAGCCACCATCGGGGGAAGAAGCAGCAGACACCTACAGCCCTGAGTCCGAACGCGGAAGCAGGGAATCCATCTGGAACAAACGCTGCCATGGATCCCTCCGTTGCTGACAGGGTTCATACGTTTTTGTAAGTGTAGAGATTCATTCTCATCTTTATTTTTTGTGTGATTAAAGCAGTTTTATTCAACTCTGCCGTACCTACACTTATATTCTTCACTGAGGGGAGGACTGCTAAGTAGCTGAAAGCACTGAGGAGGGAACTGACTCCATTCTAACAGGACCCACGTAGTTCTCTGAGTGTCAGCACTCACACATGGCCGTGTGAGTGATTTCATTTATTTTCCTCTCCCCCCCCCCACCTTCACCCACCTTACCGTGGTACAGGTGAAGGCACATGAACAGGGTAACCCCCTGATGCCAGCACCTGATACCAGTTTTTCATGTGTATGTCATACTGAATCTCTATGTTATCGTGTGTGTGCTTATACCGAGGGAGATACTGCCAGATCCAGACTGCATTTACTTTATCCAGCCAGGACAGCAAGATACCTTGTAACACCAGCACTCACACAGGGCTGTGTGAGTGACATTAAATATATTTCTTTTTATTGTATATGCCATCTGACATCCATTTCACTGTCGGATACAGATGCGGGCACTAAGTTTGGGGTCACCCAACCCCCCTGGTGCCAGCACCCAGCATCATCGCACCAACATTACACTGATTTGGTTGTATTTGTGTGTGCATCTATACCGAGGGGAAGCATGTCCAACAGTAACCATCTACAAGGACGCAGATGGGGAAGGAAGCCCCCGAATTCTGATGTACAACACACCGCAGAAGGACAAAGTTGCCTTTATGAACCAGCGCTCACACAGGGCCGTGTGAGTGACATTGCTTTTATTTATCATATTTATCATCTATCACCACCCCCTCGTTGATACGAGCGGTGATGCTTTGACTGGGGTTATTAACCACGCTCATCATCCATCATTTGTTGACCACCACCTTGCTCCAGACCCGAATTCTGTCTATTTTTATATATGAGTTGAGTATATACTGGTCATTTTGTGCTCCCCAATTCTTTTTGTGTGTTTGCGACACTGAGGACCCTTGAAAAGATCTAAAGGAGCTTTGGGATCCCTCTTGAGGTATCTGACTCAGTGGAGAAGGAAGCTAATATACTATAGCCTCCACCTCTTGGAGAGGCATCTGTTGATTCAGTAACTACAGGAAAATCACCAACAGTGCTGGCTGATTGTAGAGGCCGGAGATCAATGTCCTGAATAGGGAAGTCGTAGCAGGGACACAGGTGGTGGGAGCCGGTTGCATAAGCCTAACATTATCCTGCTCAAGTCCCGGGGATTTGGGCCTACTACGGGCCACTGGTGTTGGTAACGGAGTGGTATCAGTGACCTCTGGGATCCCGCAACCTCTTCCCTTATGTCGGGCCAAGTACCTTTGCTGGACAGCGAGGGACAAAGAGATACTCACCTGGCTGATGACGTCATCTTTGGTGGTCGCTCTCGCGAGATTTAGGGGTTGTAGCTGGTCCAGTGCCAGAAGTTCAGTTGCTTCTGACGCAGCCAGATGTGTGTCATCGCTCCTCACTCCAAACGAGGCACCGCCTGGTACCTCGTTGTCGTAGGCCGCAGCAGGAGCCTGAAAGGAGGAAGTAGATGAGGTCTCACCACTCCGATTGTCGGGAATAGTCGCAGGCTCCTCCGGATCCTCCGCGGGCATGTCTTTCTGCCTGATGGGAGCCTCCATAGGTATGGAACTCCGAGGCTCCAGACACACCAGCACTTGCCGAGGGGACATCTCTGGTTCCGGACTCCGCCGCAGGCTCCAGGTAACTGACACCTCTTCTTCAGGAATGCTGGCGCTTGGTTCGATTGGACCCCACACCCCGGATTCCCGACTGCTGACATCGTCCTCTGAAGGGGGCAGGGACACCTCCTCAGGGGAATGGCGTCGGGGCACTCAGCATTTCCTGGTGGCTATTGGCACAGAGCTCTCCTGCTCCCGTGCCACCAGGGGAAGCACACCCGACTCTCCCTGGGCAGTCCGCTTACCCTGCAGGTCTATTGGCGAGGATACCGGTCCTGGAACCGACCTTGGCATCGCTGTTGGCACTGGCTCTGCCACCGGAACACTTGGGCCTCCTGATGCTTTGGCTAGGGCACATCTGTCAATGATTGCATCCGCGGAAGGGAAGGCTGGAGGGATAGCACTGGCTGGTGAGATGGCCCGATCCTCTTGTAGCGTCGGCTGGCATGGGGCTTGCAGGCTACATGTAGTAGGCCCTGCATTGTTGGCACTTGGCAGTGGGGCTGGCTTCACCCCCGGGGAGCCGACACTGCGGACACATGTACCGCAGATAGCACTGTCCATTCACATCAACCACCAGGTAGCCTCCTGGTAGGCGGAAGGATGATATTTTCAGAGTAGACATTTCTTGTAGACCCTGGAGATAATAGGCTTAGAGCAGAAGTATAACTGTAGCTCCTCTCTGTAGCTTATCTCTGTGGAACTGAGGTGGGGCAGCCGGCAGCCGGCTCCTCCCTTGAAGGTACAGTCTTTAGGATTGGTTCTTTGTCGGTGGCCCCTCCCTCTGGTGGAATAGAGTGGGGCACAAAGCAACAGGGTGTGACTTAAGCTCCGCTGTGAACCAGTCACAGTAGATTGGGCATGGCCTTGACTTTGGCGCCGAACTCTTGTAACTCCTTTTGCAGAAGAAGCTTGCAACTTCTTTTTGCAAACCCATGCAGTCCCTTTTGTGGCAGGAGCACCATTTTAGATTATACAGTCCATGTGGTGAGCTCCCCTGGCTAGGGGCCACCATTTTGAGTGAAATAAAATACAAGCGATGGGTGTAATTGGTGAAAAGGGTGCACAGGGTCCCTGGTGAAGCCTCAGGGGCCGTCCCCAAAACTTTCTTTAGTGGATGGGTACACGATCCCTGGAGAAGCCTCTGAGAACGCCCCGACATAGTCTTAGTGGAAGGGTAACCACGCTCCCTGGATTAGCCTCAGGGAACTCCCCAACATACTTTTCTTTAATGGGCGCCCAGGGTCCCTGGCGAAGCCTCAGGGGCCCATGCCTAGTTTAAGTCTCTTATAAGGGCTTAAGGCAACCACCTCTCTGGTGTAGCCTCAGGGAGCGGTCCCCCACCCTTTCTTTTCATCCTGCTGCTGTGCTGAAAGCATGCCCTGTTACTGCATCTCAGCAGCAACTCCAATTGTTGCGCTGCTTCTGCCCCCCATGGGAGATTTGCCCTGCTACCGGTGTATGGTGGTGTGCTTTACCTGTTGGTTCAAAGGAGGGCTGAGGGTCCGCTATGGTGTTGGGATAGCAGGACAGGCTTTTTATGTAGATGCTTCAGTTCAGTCTCTGCAGTACTAGCGCCTCCATCCACCGTAGGCTCCAGGAGTGCTTGAGGCAGTCCCTATGGTAGAATCCTTCCACACTCCCCCTGATTGACTGCAACCCAGGCCAGAGTATATTGAACAGGATCTCTTTATTTGGCATCCACTGCATACAGTGTAGTCATACAGCGAATACTCTTCTTGGTCCCTGTGGAAAATCTTGCTTTGGGCCTTGTCACAATCCCCTAGTGGGACTGATCATACAGTCTCACCCCACAGTGCGAGACACAGCTTACAACTCCCAGTACTAGAATCAGAGCTGCACACTCCCCAGGAAATGGGAAGAACTCTCACACAGACTGACTACAACTTAGGGGTGCCACTTCCTTACAGCAGGAGGGGAGGGCACAAGGTCTGCACCCAGGATTGGGCAACACACAGGCCAAGTCCCACCTCCTCACCTGCTACTCAAGGGAGCTGCAGAGGGGAGGGGTAAACCAAAGATGGGCCTAACACTGCCTGCATCTACTAGGACTTACGTGTTAGGGAGGGCAGATGAGTAGCCAGAACCAGCCAAGGCTACATATACATTGTTGTTCATTGCCATTTTTAAAAATGTATTGTTATTCTTTATTGTGATGTAGCCGTGACCCCTTATTCACCCCAAGGAATGGGAGGTTGCGCTTGCAAAGAGTAGTTGCAAAAGCCCGCGAAGGAGGAGAGTACATTTGGCGGGAGAGGAGCAGTCCCTTGACCCAGCAGCCCTGCGGGGAGGGTCAGGTGGGAGCAGCTAGCCTATGGGCGGAGGAGTTGCCAGAGATATAGGCAGTGGTTGCGCGCACGTGGTGTTAGAGCTGTTTGAAGAGACGAGGAGACGGAGAGACTGCGCAGGGAGGTTGTACCCCCCAGGCGCAGGCCAGGTGCCCCAGGCCCAGCTAGCCCTGAGTCACCTTAGAGACAAGCTGAGCTAGGGACCGCCTTAGTAAGGTTCCTACCCCCGTACTGTGAGTTTTGCCCGGGACTATTCTGTCGAGAGGGAGATCTGGGCTCAGACCCCTTGGGAGTTGCCAGAGTCCGAGAGGGAGCGCCCCGTACCTAGCGAGAGAGAGAGCGTTGTCGACACACAGAGACCCTTTTCGAAGATCGTGGCAGTTCCGAGCACCGGAGTGCTCGGCAGGTATTTCATCAAGTGCACCAACTGTATCTTTCATTTACCCGAGACATAGTGGCTGCGCAGTCACCCATACACACACATAAGGCCTATTGTGAGCGGGAGAACTGAGTAGTATTATTGGACACGGGGTGGGCTCACCCGGTGGCGGGATTGGGGGATTATTGTTGGCGTCTGCCGAGGCACAAGTGATGGTGACGTCTGCCGTGGCGTGTTATATAATGTGTACCTGCATACCGGAATGTCATGGCATGTAATGTATCGTGAGTTTGACCTACCAGTAAAAGAGATTGGTTTTAGAACTTGGCTGTGTAAGTGTAATTCTTGTATATACGTCCTGCGAAGACTCACTCCCCCTTTGGCGGGATCTGTCGCAGGTGGAGGCGCTGCACTTGATATATATATATTGCGCGCACCCCAGTCTCTCCGTGGCAGAGACTTAGGCCCTGTGAGCCAACAGGTAACACAGCACATAGTAGCAGCTTGCTAGTGATAGGAAGCAGGGCTACAGTTACATACACTTTATTTTTTGTTTATGTTGCATTTTAATCATGTTGTATTAAATCTATGTGTACTTAATGTTGTTAATTAACTATTATCTGTAACATACCTTGTCCAATAACCAGAATGTAACTGGATTGGTCTGCACACACACACACACACACACACACACTGTTTTACTCTGACCAATTGGGTTTGATTAAGGTGTTTAAATACCGGCATAAGCTCAGAACAATTTATTCCCTGATGAAATACATGCATTTCTACGAAACGCGTTGAATGTGAACTAGAAGTGTAAGCAATCCAGCTATTAAATTACTAAAGACTCACTCCCCCTTTGGCGGGATCTGTCGCAGGTGGAGGCGCTGCACTTGATATATATATATTGCGCGCACCCCAGTCTCTCCGTGGCAGAGACTTAGGCCCTGTGAGCCAACAGGTAACACAGCACATAGTAGCAGCTTGCTAGTGATAGGAAGCAGGGCTACATCTGGAGGCGCTGCTGAGATTTATGACCTGGGGTGCCCCTCGAACCTAAATTGTGATCACCATGGCTTTGCCCACCCATCACGAGATACGAGACTGGGCCCGTCAAGTATGCACGCCTACTCGTCGCGCCGTAGCGCTGGCCCGAGTGCCCATGGCTTACCCTTAGAGACTTTACAGATGGCCTTGCGACAACTCCCGGGTTTTGCCAAAGCTCGCCTGGTAGATGTAATGGTAGACCACGACTCCAAGTGGAATACCTTACTTGTAGACTGTCGGCGTAACCTGTTAGCGCTCGAACCTGCCGTCCCGCAATCTCTGGTCTTGCCCGATGCACCGCCCAGCGGTAGTCCTTTCGTTTACCCCCTCCGAGATCCCCTCGGACGTC
Organism: Ascaphus truei; assembly: GCF_040206685.1. Taxonomy (NCBI): domain Eukaryota; kingdom Metazoa; phylum Chordata; class Amphibia; order Anura; family Ascaphidae; genus Ascaphus; species Ascaphus truei. The sequence continues at coordinate 252,771,747 of NC_134484.1, forward strand.
CGTTGAATGAGGACGACCCCACCCTCCCGTTGATCCACTATGCCGAGAGTGAGGTCGGTAGCTGCCGCTCCATGTCCAGTGACCCGGGATCCAGCGCATCAATGGAGACTGGAGTGAGTAGTAATATGCTAAAGAAACTAAATGACAAAATAGACCTGCTATCTAGCCCCCCAGTTTGCCGCCGCTAGTCGAAGCGCTTACCTTAGCCACCCACGCCCAGAACTACCGGAAGCTAAAAGCCTTCTCGGGGACCCTCCCTGTGCCTACCGGGGAAGATGGGGTAGAAACGTGGAAAGAGCACACGCGGGGAGTGATGGAAGAGTGGTCGTGCACCGATGTAGTAAAATGACAGAGGCTCATGGAGTGCCTGCGGCCCCCGGCGGCCACTCTGATCGGAATACACCGTGAACAGTACCCCGATCTAACCTCTCGCTTGATGATAGAGTTCCTGGCCGAAGCCTACAGCGCGAAAGAGGATGATTGGGCCTTGTGGGCCAAGTATTATGCCGTAAACCAGAAGGATGGGGAAGAGCTATCCACCTATATACACCGTGTGCAAATATCTCTCAGACCGCTGCTGCATTATAAATACGTACTACCCTCCCAGATGAATGAGTATCTCCGGAAGCAGTACCTCCGCGGATCCAGTACTTCTCACCCAATAGCCAGCATGATTCGTGATCACCTCACCCGGGCCCGCCCCCCCTTGTTCATCCAACTACTGCAACAGGTGAAGGAACACAAGATGCATCTAATGCTTCACTCTCCTCAGAGGCCGAAAGTTAGCGGTGGCGCTAAATCCAGAGGAAGTACAGAGAAGAAAGAGGAACCACCGGACAAGCCTGGCTTCGAGAAATCGCCTTTCGCGGGACGGTGGTCCCCTCCGCCGGATCGCCGGGCTATCCCCAGAGATATGTCCTGCTACAAGTGCGGGAAGTGGGGGCATCTATCCTACGATTGCCGCCTGGGTACTTCTCGACCCGGAAGCCCCTCACCCCCGAAGTTCCCGTCCCAGGCTATGGTCTGCGGGGTGTATGCGACAGATGCAGATACAGACGGAACCCCGTCCGGAGGGGCCGAATCGGTAGAAGATGGGAATCGAGTGGGACCGGTAGCGCTGATCCGAGTTTTAGTGGATGGAATCTACTCTTCTGCACTACTAGACTCTGGATCCCAAGTCACCATCATATACAGAGGGTTCTATGATCGTCATCTTCAGAAGCGACCGCTACGACCGGCGGATCACATCAAGGTACGCGGGCTGAGCAACGACGACTACCCCATCGACGGGATAGTGACAGTGGATCTGGAAATACAACAGCTCAACATGGGAAAGTCTCACCCCATGAAGGTGGATGCCTTGGTGTGTCCGGAACCCCGAGACACCCCCAAGTACCCTATTATCGTCGGCACCAATGCCGATATTGTACAAGCGGTCATCCGGGCCTATCTACACGAAACTAAAGAGCTCCCCATGTCCAGTCTACAGCTGCAATTGGTTCAATCCGACCCAGCCCAGCCTTCCTCACCTCCAGATGACTACGGACTATTGTTCTGTGGACGAAAGGGGTGGACAAAGCTTTTTCCCGGAGAAACGCAAAGAATTTCCGCTTGGTGTGCTTATGCAGAGCGTCTAGCCAAAGACCAGCAATTCTCACTCGAGAGTACTCTCGGAGAGGATGTGACGCGAGGATATCTGCTCGTACCCGAATTCCGCTATTGGCAGGGCGCCATTCCTAGATGGATTGATGTGATGGTGCAGAATCTATCACCCTTCTCCCTGGTCATCGATGTGGGCCAGCAGATAGGAAGAATCTATCCTGTTAGTTCAGTGGAAGAAGCCGTGCAAGTAAATACGACCCGATTGGAAGAAACAGGGACGGCCCTGGACTTCCGAATTGCCTGGAACCTGGAAGGACCGGTTACGGGTGCAACTAGAAAAGAGACGATCCATATTCTCTACCGGGGAGATGGATGTGGGGTGTAGCCGCAACGCCCAGCACACCATTCGCATGATGGATGAGAAGCCCTTCAGAGAACGTTCTCGCCGACTCGCTCCCTGGGATGTGGAGGGCCGCTATCCATGACATGGAGACCGCCGGGATTGTCACTGAGTCCAGAAGCCCCTACGCCTCCCCTATAGTGGTGGTGAGAAAGAAAAATGGATCCGTGAGGCTGTGTGTAGATTATCGGACGCTGAACAATCGGACGGTACTGGATCAGTATAACGTCCCTCGTATAGAAGAGATCCTCGATGCCCTACACGGGAGCCAGTGGTTCAGCGTACTGGATCTACGGTCTGGGTACTATCAAGTCCCGATGAGCCCAGAGGATCAAGAGAAGACAGCCTTCGTCTGCCCCCTGGGGTTTTATCAGTTCACATATTGCGGAGCACCCGCCACCTTCCAGCGATTAATGGAGAAGACGTTGGGTGACCTCAACCCCCGAGAATGCCTGGTGTATCTAGATGACATCATAGTCTTCGGGAAAACCCTGGAGGAGCATGAGAATCGTCTCTTGAAGGTACTGGATAGGCTGTCCGCAGAAGGCCTCAAACTCTCTCTGGACAAATGTCGGTTCTGCCGGACCTCAGTAACGTATGTAGGGCACATAGTGTCCGGCGCCGGAATCGCCACTGATCCCGCTAAGATAGAAGCTGTCGTTAACTGGCCTCATCCCGAGAATGTGGGGGAGCTACGCTCATTCCTGGGTTTCTGCGGCTACTATCGGCGATTTGAGGAGGGGTATTCACGTAGGGCCAAAGCACTCAACAGTCTGCTCCGCATATACCCGTCTGAAACGGGGCAAAAGAACCACTCTGCAAAACAGCCCTTCGGGGATAAATGGACCCCCGAGTGTGACCAAGCCTTCCACGACCTGAAGCAGAGACTGACGGCTGCTCCGGTCTTGGCCTACGCCAATCCCGACCCTACATCCTACACGTGGACGCCAGCCTGAGCGGCCTAGGAGCAGTGTTGCATCAAAAATATCCCGAGGGGTTGCGACCCGTAGCGTACATCAGCCGCAGTCTCACCACCAGTGAACAGAACTATCCGGAACACAAGCTCGAATTCTTGGCCCTTAAGTGGGCCATAGTGGATAAACTTCGGGACTATCTGTACGGGGTGTCGTTCGAAGTGCGCACCGACAATAATCCTCTAACCTACATTATGACCTTAGCCAAACTGGATGCGACCGGACATCGCTGGTTGGCCGCGCTCTTCAATTACAACTTCACCTTGAAATACAAAGCTGGGCCATTAAACATTGGGGCGGACGCCTTGTCGAGGCGACCGGGGTTGATCCCTACCAACGACCAAGATCAGTGGGAAGAGATCCCCGGGCCCGGAATAAGAGCCCTCTGTGGCACGGCAGTCATCATAGATGAGCAAGTAGCCTTTTCGGATTTACGGGTGGCTGACTCCCTAGGGTGCACCCCCACCGCTATACCTGCAGCCTATCGTGACCCGAGTGGAATGCATGTTACCCCCGATCAGATCATTGCTTGGGAAGACATGGTACGTTACCAAGAACAAGATCCGGTCGCAGGAACTATCCGGGATGCCATTCGACAAAAGCGACGGGGCCTGCTTCGCCAAACTCCAGGGGATGTCGGAGGTATACTAATGCGGAAGGCGGACAAATTTGAAATCCAAGATCGGCTGTTGTACCGAGTGGTGAAGTATCATGACCACCCGGGTCGCCGCCAACTAGTGTTGCCAAAACGACTACAATACTTAGTGTTGAAAGCTCTCCATGATGAACACGGACATCTGGGGGTAGTCAAGACTTTCGGACTAGTAAGAGATACATTTTTCTGGCCAAAAATGAGAGAATCCGTAGAGCATCACTGTCGTAGGTGTGTGCGGTGTATCCAACGCAAGACTCTACCCACCCGAGGTGCCCCCATGGGTCATCTAAAGAGTACGGGACCTATGGATTTAGTCTGCATGGACTTCTTGTGCATCGAGCCCGACACCCATGGTATAGGGAACGTGCTGGTCATCACTGATCATTATACCCGCTACGCCCAGGCCTTTCCGACCAAAGATCAAAAAGCTATTACGATGGCTAAGGTTCTCTGGGAGAAGTATTTCATGCATTATGGGCTACCTCAACGTCTGCACTCCGACCAGGGACGGGACGTTGAAAGTAGACTAATAAAAGAATTGCTGAACCTCTTGCACATTAAAAAGTCCCGTACGGGGAGACTTCCTGTGACGTCAAGGGGAATGGCTGCCTGAGAGATTGGCTCCAGAGCCCCTCCACCGTATAAACTATAACAAGAGCAACTAAATAAACAAATCCCCCTCAAAACCTACCATCCTGAACCCCTAAGATCAGCTGGGCACAAGAAGCATCTTTTCTGCCGATTTGGAGAGGGGTTGCCGGCGCTCTTGGAGGCCTCCTGTGAGCCCCGACCCCAGGTAGAAGTCCCCCCCTGACTCGCAAAGAAAAAGTCAGCGGAATCGCCTGGAGGAGCGTGTGGGAGGTAGGAGAGGCGACAGGGCTAAGCTCCGAGTGTCCCGCGGAGTCAGCTCTTACTGCGGGGCTTGGAGATTCCCCTTCCCGAGGGGAAGCCGGAGCTGCAGCAGCATCTCCCCGTTGTGGTCCCGGTCTCCGCTTGCCCCCCCCCCCCCCCAGAATATAAAAAAATAAAAATAAACATACCCCCAGCAGGTTATCCCGGCAGGGGAGAGTATCCCTGGCTGCAGGAGCTGTGAGACACACCACGTGGCAGCAGGGGAGGAAGCGGCCATCTTAAAGCAACACTCCACTGAGGCACCATCTCCCCTTAAAGGGGTATACAGCTGCTTGTCCCAACCATCAATTTTCAACTGCTGCCTGAGCCTCAGTGTGCCACAACACCCTACCTCCCCAGCAACACAGCGTTGAACCAAATAAATAAATAAATAAATAACTATTCAGCAGCCCCAGAAACACCCCAGAAGCTCCGCAATACTCTCACACCCCCACCCCCTTAAATAAAAGCGAATAAAAATAATAAAGTGGGGACCATAAGCTGACAGGGGAACATACAGAGCATGAGCGGCAAGGGCAAAAAAGCATCCCAGCAAACAGTCGCGAGCTACTTTACCCCAAACCAGCGTCCCGCAGGGAGCTGCGAGGACTCGCAAGTCGGCGGCCTGACTCGCACGCGGGAAGACCCAGGTAGAACACAGCAGCCAGAAATTAATTGACATTAATAAAGATTACCTGGAGAACCTCTTCACGAGAATGAGGAAAGAAATCCAGGATGACCTGACTAAAGCGGTCAACACCTTAAGGAGTGATATGAACCTCCTGGCTGCTAAGACGGACACTCTGAACCATAAGGTGGAAGCCTTGGAGCAGGCCCAATCCTCCACAGAGGACGAAATAAACCGGTTACACTGGGAAATAAGGGAATTAAAGGAAAGTGCCGAAGATCAAGAAAATCGCTACCGGAGGCAGAACCTGAGAATAAGGTATGTCCCGGAGTCTGTGGAGACGGACCAGCTCCGCACTTACCTGACAGACATATTTATCCACCTAGTCCCGGACTTATCCCCTGATAAACTGGAGATGGATAGGGCCCACAGAGCCCCGGGGCCAAAATCTACTGACCCCAAGAGGACCAGAGATGTCCTGATTAAATTCCACTACTACTCTACGAAGGAGAAATTATTAGCAGCCAGTAGAGACAAGGGAGCCTTACAATTCCGCAACACACGAATCGAAATCTATAGTGATCTCTCGAAGAAAACTGTAGACAGGAGAAGAGAGTTAAAACCCCTCCTGCAGAAACTGAGAGAAAACAACTTAAAATATCGCTGGGGGTTCCCATTCAAAATTGTTGTGCAATCAAGAGGGAAATACCACACTCTATCCTACCCGGAAGAAATCCCGAGATTTATGAGAGGCCTGGGCATCCCGCAGGCGAGCGGAGGATCTGCCCATGAAGAAGCTGACGGCGCTCAGAACCAAAGACCAACGGGGAAGGTACCGCGAACTTCCCAGAGAATCGCCACCCAGCGAAACCAGGTGGGGGAGGAATAAGAATCAAGACTCAGAACTTGTCCCGACCCGACGGAGGCGGCAGGAATGCGCCCTCCATTACCACAATTGGAAACTAAATGATTCTCTGTTAAACCAACCAGATGTAGAAATAGAAATTAAACAAAAACTCAGAGAATACTTTACACTGAACAAGGGCTCGGAAGAGTCATCAGCGATGCTATGGGAGGCCCATAAGGCTACAATCAGAGGGAATATCATTTCCATAGCCTCATACAAGAAAAAAGCACGACAGAAATTGTACAACGAATTGGCGGGAAAGGTCCAACTACTGGAACAAAAGCATAAAACTAATCCCTCAAAAAAATTACTCAAAATATTAGATAAAGCCAGATCTGAATTCAAACAGATACAACTTGATGAAGTGGAGAGGGCGCTGCGGTGGACCAGGCAAAAATACTACGATAAAGGGAATAAGGCCGACCGGTTATTAGCATCCAAGCTAAGAGGTCTGAGAACGAAAGCCCAAGTAACAGCTTTACAAACAAAGACAGGTGCCAAAACATATTGCGAGAAACAGATAGCAGCCGAATTCTCAGACTTCTACTCTAAATTATATAATCTAAAGTTCCCCAAAAAAAGATCCTCTAACGAGGAAGCTATAGCAAAATATTTAGATTCATGTAACCTCCCAAGCCTCTCAGAAGGGGATCTTGCAGAACTAAACAAAGAAATCTCCCAAGAGGAGCTCCTAAATGCCATCTCCCAACTAAAACCTAGCAAAACGCCAGGCCCAAATGGGTTCTCCAACCAATATTATAAGACATTCAAGCTAATTTTAGCTCCATATCTCCTTGATATGTTCAACGAGTTTCTGGAGGGAACAACCATCCCAGCATCTATGTCTAAGGCCAATCTAGCAGTTATACCAAAGGAAGGGAGAGACCCACTACAGTGCGGTAGTTATCGCCTCATAGCCCTCCTTAATTCGGATCTAAAACTTTTCAGTAAAATTTTAGCCAACAGATTAACCCCCATACTACCAAGCCTAATACACATAGATCAAGTCGGGTTTATTTCCGGCAGGCAGGCCTCAGATAACACCAGGAAAATCATTAACATAATCGACCATGTACATCTCTCATCCACGAAGGCCATCCTATTGAGTCTAGATGCGGAAAAAGCATTCGATAGGATCAGATGGGACTTTTTAGATCAAACATTAATCAAATTCGGATTTAAGGGCCACTATCTGACAGGGGTCAGAGCCCTGTACAAAAGTCCCACGGCCGTCGTGAAGCTCCCAGGAGGAGACGCAAACCCTATAAACATTAAGAATGGTACTCGACAAGGATGCCCCTTGTCTCCGCTTCTATTTGCCCTCTATATCGAACCCTTGGCAGCAACAATTAGAGAGGATAAAAATATAAATGGTATTGAAATTGGGGGGACAAACTATAAGATATCCCTCTTTGCTGATGACATTATCCTGACTCTGGCCAACCCCTTGACCTCACTCCCGAATTTACACTCACAATTAGACAAATTCAGCAAAATCTCGGGATACAAAACTAATATGGATAAGTCGGAAGCATTAAATATATCCCTACCCCACCCCGAGGCCAAATTACTGCAAATAAACTTCAATTATAGGTGGAGCTCCACAAAAATCAAATACCTAGGAATACAAATAACACGGGAGTACAAAACACTATTTCAATACAATTACCCACCCCTATTTGCGAGACTAAAAAAAGACCTTCAAAGCTGGAATGGATATCAGATATCTTGGCTAGGAAGAATAGCCACGGTAAAAATGAACATCCTACCAAGACTTCTGTATTACTTCCAGACTCTCCCCATTGATATCCCACTAGGTGAACTCAAAAATATGCAAAACAAAATCTTCGAATTTATTTGGCAAAATAAAAGACCAAGGGTAGCTAGAACTATCTTGCTAGCACCAAAGGAAAGCGGAGGCTTGGCAGTCCCGGATATCATGAAATATTATTTGGCGGCCCAACTCAAACAAGTTGTAATGTGGAACAACGACCCAACCACAAGCTGTTGGATTGGGATTGAGTCTGCCTATGCGAGACCTCTCTCACTCCCGGCCACCCTGTGGACCGAGAGGGGTAGGGAGACCTTCTCAGAAACATTAAAGCTGGGAGCAATGAAATGTACATGGAGAATATGGACTAAAAATAAAGATAGGTTTAACCTAACGGCCTCACCCTCACAACTAACGCCCATATTTAACAACCCGGAGTTCCCCCCAGGCTTGTTCCCACAGAGACTCAGTGAATTTAAAACGTTAAAGATAATGGTAGCAGAGCAGTTTATAGGAAACGGAAAGATCCTATCGATTCAGGAATTAGAGAAAAAACACCAAACAGTGAACTTGCCAATATTTGGCTTCCGGCAGATCAGGCATTACCTGCAAACTCTTTCCAAAGAATTAACATTTCAACCGTTAACAAATTTTGAGCGCCTATGCAGGAAAGGATACTACTGTAAGGGGTTGATTTCAGAAGTGTATCTGGGCCTGGCAAGAACAGCAGGTTGTTCCCAACACAATTATATGCTCAAATGGGCGGAAGATTTGAACATAGAGATCGATAGGGAAGACTGGGAGGATATCTGGGAGGCAGCTTCCAAAACATCAATATGTACTACCACCAAAGAGAATATCTATAAAATTCTATTTCAATGGTACTTAACCCCGAGTAGGTTGAGCCAGATCTTCCCCGGGACCCCAGATTTGTGCTGGAGGGGATGCGGACAAAGAGGAGATATGGCTCACATCTGGTGGAATTGTCCAAAGATTCAGGTGTTCTGGGTCATGATCAAATCATTAATCCGAGAATACCTGGGGGTGGAGGTTGAGATGGACCCGCTGACCATGGTGCTGGCTAAACCAATTGACGAGCTAGAGACGGCAGAAAACAAAATGACAATACACATACTCACGGCAGCTCGCTGTTGTGTGGCAGCTGCCTGGAAAAAAATAAATCCACCATCCAAACAGACAATACTACGAAGACTCCGCGAAATAAAGTCAATGGAGCTCCTTACAGCAAAACTAACCCAAAAAATGGACAAGTTCCATAAGACATGGGAAATATGGCCAGGGGTGTAACAGACTACTACGAAAGCTATCGGAAAAAACTAAGGGGCCAATTGGGCTGGTCCCCCCCTTCCTCCCCCTCCTCCCCTCCCTTTCTCTCCATCCCCAACTCTACTTTCCTCCCCTTCTCCTTTCACCCCTCTCTCTCCCCCTATCTTTTCTTTTTTCTTCCCTGACAATAAAAGATGCACACAAAGAAGCGGCCGCTTCCATTGTAATGTACCTAATGGGGAAGTATGTGAATAGGCAATACTCAACACAACTAGTCACATATTTAACTTGAACAGGTACAATGATTCCTGAATATTTACTGTGTTGTACATGACAGTTAGTACTCCTCCAATGTTTGTATAACGAAATGTATGAAATATATTTTGTGAAAAACAATAAAAAAATTGAAATAAAAAAAAAAAAATAAAAAAAAAAAGTCCCGTACTACTCCTTACCACCCAGAAGGGGATGCTTTGCCCGAACGTTTCAATCGCACTCTGCTGGACATGCTGGGCACGCTAACAGGTGTCGACAAGACTAAGTGGAGTCGCCATGTGGAAACTCTAGTCCACGCTTATAATTGCACCCGACACGAATCTACCGGGTTCTCACCCTACTTCCTTATGTTTGGCCATGAAGCCCGTCTGCCAGTGGATATACAGTTAAGAGTCTCCACCGATGGGGTGCACAATTCCACCCATTTTTGCTATGTACAAAGATTGCAAGAGAATCTACAGAAGGCCTATGGGCAAGCCGAGAGATCCACCGAAAAATTGAATGCCGGGAACAAAAGGCGCTATGATCACAAAGTGAAACATAGAGACATTAAACCTGGTGATGCCGTACTGCTCCGCAACCTGGGAGTACCAGGAAAACATAAGTTGGATGACCGTTGGCGGGAAGGGGTGTACGAAGTAGTTTCTCAAATGCCTGGCCTTCCAGTCTACCGGATAAAAGACTCGGAGGGTCGGATAAAGACGTGGCATCGAAATCATCTGCTCCCCATTCCCCAAATAGAAGAAGGAGATTTAGAGTGGCCTACATCTCCCCTGAGTAGGGAACTATCATCAGGACATGAAAGTCTGGAAGATTCACAGGAAGGAACCTCTCAAAGGGGCCTTTCGGCCGCGGGGGCATCTCCCGGAGGAGCTACGGGCAAAGAGCCCCTTGGCCCCATGACAGAGACACTGACTCCAGTGAGTCCGCCGCTAGATCCCCAGAGCCCGTGCTTTGTGCCACAAAGAGATTTTACAGACCTACCCCGCCCCTCAAGGGCCGAGTTGGAAATACCCGATGAGAATTGCTACTCCCCCAAGGAGGTAACGGAAGAGCCAATTCGCAGAAGCCAAAGAGCTGGCCAACGTCCCACGAGGTTGGCTTATGATCAGTTCGGGGCACCCCATTATGAGTCTCAGCAGTGGGCTCGCAGCCGGGTTCAATCAGTGATTATCATGTTCAGTGAAATGTACAAGTTGATAGAGAAACCAATGTATTAGTGTTTTTCATTATATAAATGGTTGTGTTGTTGCCGTTTTCCAAGCGGGCCATTGGAATCCACAGGGGGGCGGATGTAGCCGGACCCCTGATTCACCCCAAGGAATGGGAGGTTGCGCATGTAAAGAGTAGTTGCAAAAGCCAGCAAAGGAGAAGAGTACATTTGGCGGGAGACGAGCAGTCCCTTGACCCAGCAGCCCTGCGGGGAGGGTCAGGTGGGAGCGGCTAGCCTATGGGCGGAGGAGTTGCCAGAGATATAGGCAGTGGTTGCGCGCACGTGGTATTAGAGCTGTTTGGAGAGACGAGGAGACGGAGAGACTGCGCGGGGAGATGTACCCCCAGGCGCAGGCCAGGTGCCCCAGGCCAAGCTAGCCCTGAGTCACCTTAGAGACAAGCTGCGCTAGGGACCACCTTAGTAAGGTTCCTACCCCCGTACTGTGAGTTTTGCCCGGGACTATTCTGTCGAGAGGGAGATCTGGGCTCAGACCCCTTGGGAGTTGCCAGAGTCCGAGAGGGAGCGCCCCGGACCCTAGCGAGAGAGAGAGCGTTGTCGACACACAGAGACCCTTTTCGAAGATCGTGGCAGTTCCGAGCACCGGAGTGCTCGGCAGGTATTTCATCAAGTGCACCAACTGTATCTTTCATTTACCCGAGACATAGTGGCTGCGCAGTCACCCATACACACACATAAGGCCTATTGTGAGCGGGAGAACTGAGTAGTATTATTGGACACGGGGTGGGCTCACCCGGTGGCGGGATTGGGGGGTTATTGTTGGCGTCCGCCGAGGCGCAAGTTATTGTTGGCGTCCGCCGAGGCGCAAGTGATGGTGACGTCCGCCGTGGCGTGTTATATAATGTGTACCTGCATACCGGAATGTCATGGCATGTAATGTATCGTGAGTTTGACCTACCAGTAAAAGAGATTGGTTTTAGAACTTGGCTGTGTAAGTGTAATTCTTGTACATACGTCCTGCGAAGACTCATTCCCCCTTTGGCGGGATCTGTCGCAGGTGGAGGCGCTGCACTTGATATATATATTGCACGCACCCCAGGCTCTCCATGGCAGAGACTTAGGCCCTGTGAGCCAGCAGATAACACAGCACATAGTAGCAGCTTGCTAGTGATAGGAAGCAGGGCTACAGTTACATACACTTTATTTTTTGTTTATGTTGCATTTTAATCATGTTGTATTAAATCTATGTGTACTTAATGTTGTTAATTAACTATTATCTGTAACATACCTTGTCCAATAACCAGAATGTAACTGGATTGGTCTGCACACACACACACACACACACACACACTGTTTTACTCTGACCAATTGGGTTTGATTAAGGTGTTTAAATACCGGCATAAGCTCAGAACAATTTATTCCCTGATGAAATACATGCATTTCTACGAAACGCGTTGAATGTGAACTAGAAGTGTAAGCAATCCAGCTATTAAATTACTCCTTTGCTGCAAAATGCAGGGCTCTGTCTACACGTCCGCCGTCCTATTGCTTTTGCAACGCAGCAGTGATGTCACAAATCGCCACTGACTGCTAAACAGGACAGCTGGTTTTTTTCTTGTCGGAGAGCGGCAGTCGCCGCCCTGGTGGTGCTTGCTCCGGTGCTCCAGATGCTTTGGACTGCATGGATGCCTTTCTCGCGTTGGTTACTGTAGAGGAAAGATTACCTACCTACCGAGGTTACCATCTGCATACCTCCCGGGATAGGAAGCTGCTCCAATTAAGTTCCGTGGCTATCGGATCCAGCTCCTCCCTCATGATAGACGTGGATCAGCCGTAGTAAACCCATGCCGATTGTTGCATGACATGCTTTAAAGAACAGAATTTCTGTACGTGTAATACTCACCCTTTGATATCTTCACCCAATATATATTTTTAAACTACACTATGAGTCGTGCGCTTGTCCCCTTTTTTCCTTTCCTGTAGTTCTTTGAGATGATGAGCCATCTCCTGTGGATAGCAGCCGACTCTACTTAATACCTCATAAAAGGTCACGTTATATATTTTTTATAACATTATCTGAAACACTTTTATGTGGATTCATTCTTTCCACCTTCACTCCCACTTGTATTGTTTCACTATTTAGATTTTTCATAATTGTGGTTATTCAAATCAGTTGGTGCACTGTATTTGTTCTCACTCAATAAGCTGCATGTATGTATGTATCAAGCAAATGTATTTATACCCTAACATCAATTGTAGGTCTCTAATATTCTCTACATATAGGACCATACAGTATGATCCTATTTCTGTCTACTATTGGTTAAGAACATAAGGTTAAAATGGGCCACAGCTTTCTTGTGCATTGCAGTGAATTACTCACTGGCCATGTCTATTTCCGCTTTTTAGGAGGGGTTATAAAAGTAAGACACCTGGTTTCACAGGCGTCTGCAAAGTTTGATAACTCCACCAGAGGGAGAACAAAGAACATACCGTGTATAGTGGAGTAGAAAATACTGCACACCCTCTAACACTGCTTACTTTTGGGACCTCAGGAGCAATCAAGAGGTAGTCCATACCCAGGCATGAATTTTGGCAGGTGAGAGTCTGTGACATCAAATGGTTCCCACCATTCAGGATTGCAATAAATTGTGTTTTGCTGAATGGGTCTGCATGAGTGTACTATAACTGATGTTGTAACCTGCATTATTTCTATACAGGCATACCCAGGTTTAAGGACACTCACTTTAAGTACACTCGCGAGTAAGGCCATAGCTCCCAATAGGCAAACGGCAGCTCGCACATGCGCCTGTCAGCACATCCTGAACAGTGGGCTCCCTACCTGTACCGTAGCTGTGTGCAAGCAGGGAGACTTTAGAGCCTGTTACAAATGTGTTATTTACATCAGTTATGCACGTATATAACGATTGCCGTACAGTACATGCATCGATAAGTGGGGAAAAGGTAGTGCTTCACTTTAAGTACATTTTCGCTTTACATACATGCTCCACTTGCCCATTGCGTATGTTAATGCGGGGTATGCCTGTACGTTAATGCGGGGTATGCCTGTACGTTAATGCGGTGTATGCCTGTACGTTAATGCGGGGTATGCCTGTACGTTAATGCGGGGTATGCCTGTACAGAGTTGCACAGGTGCATTTCATTTATTGCCTTATTTTGCAGTCTAGAAAATGTAGTCGCAACCAAATAGCCACTCGCATTTAGCTGCTACTTACCTTGCCACCGGCTGCTTTGTCGCCAAGGTAAGTCTCTAACCTTACCCTAAAACCCCCTAATCTTAAGCCCTATTTCTAACACATTACCCTACCTAACCCCTTACACTAAAATCCCTATCCTTAACCCCCTACACAAACCCCTAAATTAGCCCTTTAATTAACTTTCCTTGGCAGAGCATCCAGTGGCTGCGGCAGAGGGTCCCAAATGTCCTATTCCATTATTTTATTCCCTTGTTCCACTGAGTACATTACGGCCTATATTTTTACAAATTTTGTTTTCAATTACTGAGACTTTGAACAGGAGAAAGGATTAAGTATCACTTCTATTAGATCAGTGTTTTTCAACAGCAGTTCCTAAGAACCCTTGTGTTCCCCGGACATCCCTAAATTGTTCCCTGCAACTTTCAAATCATTAGAAAATTGTGCAAAATACAGAAAAAGTTACAATGCATCTGATCTCAGACGCGCTATTAGAGGCGGTTGGGGTTCCTTACAATGCATCTGATCTCAGATACACTATTAGAGAGGGTTGGCGTTCCTTACAAACAGGCATGCCAACAGGGGGTGTCTGCCGGGGTTGGCGTCCTGGGCTCCGTGAATCAGGGGATCCGGCCGACCAGGCCCCCTGCAGGGCCGTGCCCGTTTTCTAAAAAAAAAGAAGCAATCCTCGTGCGCAAGCGTGGAGCCGAAGTCTTGGCGCACCTGCGCAGTGACAGCAGGGTGTCTGGCTTGCTGCCTGTGGGCCTGCTCCCCCCACTCCCAACGTGGGTAAAAAGGTTAGAGCCGTTCGAGCCTGCGCCCGCCAACCCAGTTTCCCCCGCTCCCACTGACCCAGTCAGTCAGTCACCCACCCAGGCAGTCAGTTAAGGGCAATCGTTCACCCACAATTACAATAAGAAGAAAACCGTTAAGTAAAAGTTGTGCGTTAAAAAATATTTTTTCGTGGTAGGTGCGCTATAGGTTTGGGAGCGGGGGGGGGGGCTGCTCGTTTCATTTGTCCTGGGCCCCATGATTTCTGTTGGCGGCCCTGATGCTACTTGCATGTAGTAAGAATGTATCCAGCGGATTATTTTAAAAATAGGCCTTATAATGAATATATGTAATTATTGTTGCTTGCACTGGTGGAAAATGTGAGATACTGTAGCCCTGAAGGTGTCAAAATAATCATTGAAGTGTTAAAAGATGCCCAAATCAAGGACAGAATCATGGTGACCTAACTGTTGAGGTACTGTAATGTGGTGTTGGTATTCAGTCCTATTGTTGTGAGAAATAAAACACGTGTTAAATTCTATCCTATTTTGGTTCACTTTTCATTTATTTGGTGTCTATTTTTGGGGGCATACAAGAGAGTCGTGAGTGGCGGTGCAGCTGCCTTGGAGGAAAATAAATGAACCAGAACTGCAAAAATTGTAAGTACTATACAAAAATTTATTGGTGGCACATTAAAAACAGCAGAGTAACACTCTTACGCGTTTCGCGTGGTCACCGTCGCTTTATGGGTGACCACGCGAAATGCGTAACAGTGTTACTCTGCTGTTTTTAATGTGTCACCAATAAAAAAAATTACTTCGAATTTTTGCAGTTCTGGTTCATATATTTTCCTCCAAGGCAGCTGCACCGGCGCTCACGACTCTCTTGTATGCTGTATCCCTCTGATAGGAGCACGCCGACAGCACCCGGATCTCCACGTGATCACCAGTGAGTAACTTTATTATTTATGTTACACATTTCAACGTGACACCTACTGCAATCAAGCTTTGGGTTAGCCACTCACACCCATATAAGATATACCTAATATAAGGCTATTGGATGTTTGCAGAAAAAAGATAGCGGCTTTTGTGACCTATGCAGTGCTTCACATACTGATCACAGTCATTGTGGAATATGGATTTCTGGGCTTATCAAGCTTTTCTGTTTGAAAGGAAATTAAGATTTTAGTTTTGTGAATTGCACATCTATTACATGGACTTTTCCTGGTTAGCATCGCTAGGGGTTTATTCCTCTATCCCTTCACTATTTTTGGGGGATAATACTGTATTGGCGATGGGAGCTGAGGGATGCAGTTAATAGTGCGAAGTGTGATCCAAGCCTTTATATGCAGATAGAACAACATGGGCGCCAAGAACATGTATAGTACAAACAAGAGCTTTATTCACGTCCGTACAAAACAGACTACACTTTAGACCAGTGTTTTTCAACCCAGGGTTCCTGGGAATCCTTGGGTTCATCGGGTATCCCTAAAGGGCCCCCTGTAATTTTCAGGTCATTTTGAAATTGTACCAAATACAGAAGAATTTACAATGCTTCTGATCTCAGACGCACTATTAGAGAGGGGTGTGGTTCCTTACAGTGCATCTGATCTCAGGCGCGATATTAGAAAGGGTTGGGGTCCATTACAATGCATCTGATCTCAGACACGCTACTATGTTATATAAGCATTTGCTTGGATATATTAAACCCTTCTGGGTTTATTTCACACAACACTAGTATGCATTTAGCGTAGGTACCTGCTATAGAGACTTACCTTGACGTGGTTAGCAGGCTTGGCATTATTTGATCAAAGGATGTAAACCAAAAGTCTCCTTCATCATATAGATTTTTACACCATATATATATATTTATTCCCCATTTATTGCTATCCCAAAGGGAGAAGCGCAGGGATTCACTGTCTGTTTTTCACACGGAATTAAGCGCCTGGCAAGGCCTCGTCTCCGGATTCCTCCGCTGCCTGCAGGAAGTAAGGGGATGGTTCCTCATGATCTGCTGTCTTACGATGGTCGTCGGGTCATCTGGAACAGTCGCAGGTACCTCCTCGACAGCACTGGGATCCTCCACGGCCGTGGGGCTTTTCCACGGTTCATGCCGCACGAGCGCTTGCTGTCTCGTGACCTCTGGACTCGGCCTCTCTACTTCGCAGGTAGTGGGCTCTCTTTTAGCAGGATCACTGGAGTGGTCCGCCGGTTGGCGCATCACCACTGATGAGAGGCTGTTGTCATCATCCGATGATAGGGGCAGGGACACCTCCACAGGGGTACAGCGTCGGGGCACCTCGCATTCACGGGTGGCTATCGGCAGAAAGCGGTCCCGATTCGGCGCCACTAATGGAAACACTCCCAACTCTCCCTGGGTAGTCACCTTACCCGATGGTGCTGACATCTGGGGTTCCGGCTCTGGAACTGAGTCTGGAACCAGGGTGTACGGACCCCCAGAAATGTCCGTTAGGGCACACAAGCCCAGGTTGGTCGTAGGGTTGAGGCCATCAACCTCGATCAGCGTAGCTCTGGAGCCTTCCAGCTGGGCACCGACAGCTATGAGCGCTACTACCAGCTATAAATAGTAGGTTCCGCACTGCATACAGTGAACCGTGGTACTTGGTTCACCTTCGGGTGTCCTGCATTGGGAGCAAAGGCATCACAAAAATTCTTGGTCGTCTATCTTCGCTACCAGGAAGCCTCATGGAAGTTGGTATGGAGTTAGACGACAATAAGCCATACTGCAATTTCTTTGGGTGACTTTGAGCATAAGCACGAAAGGAGCGCTCTCTTGTTCGCCAGCTCAGAAGAACTGAGGGTGCGGCAGGTCACATCCGGCTCCTCCCTCAGTGTAAATAGAGCTCTCAGATTGGTGCTCACTGTGTCCCCTCCCTCTGGTGGAGTTTAGAGGAGGGGCACACATGAGTAATGAGTAGTTCTGGCCCAGCGTTGAGCCACTCACATCGCCGGGGTGAGGCTCTGGTTTTCGCGCCAGCCCCAGACAGATTTCTGCAAAAAGTTCTTGTGCAGCCTGTTTGCAAGCAGCACGTGCGCTCTCCAGACTTGGCGGGAGATGCCATTTTAGATCACACATTTTTCATGGTGCACTCCCCTGCCGGGCAGCCGCCATCTTGAGTGGAATAAAGTGTTTCAGCATAGTGCAGCCTTCACGATTTTGCAAATGGCCCGCTCTCCTGGTACAACTGGTAGTCTCTAACCAGTGGGACATCAATATACTCCAGGCTAGGCAAATCTCCCTCCGCAGCACACTTTCCATCGATTGCAGCCCAGAACAAGTACTCTGTGGTTCCATACAAGTACTCTGTGGCTACTGGCTAGTAGTACTCTGAGCTCTTCCCTGTGCAGTACTCTTACGCCGCCCCTCTTGGCTGCCAGTATCGTGGATCCTATCTAGGGGTCCCTCTTAATTGCGTTAACCAGGCCACCCCCTAGGAATCCCGACTACCCGCCACATGGCGACTTAAAAGAGCAATAGCCTTATGTCTCCAGACCATTCACCCGATAGGGCTGTCTAGGTCGTTCTTTGCGAGGTTACTCTCCTCCTGACTACACCTAGCCTCCCTCCTTCATTAGCACTTGCTCTGAAAGTATACATAATATCTTTCAGTTTTGCTTCGATGAAAGCCTATCCTGATGATCTCAGCCGTGCATCCAAATGTAACACATGTTCCCCCCTCTGGGAGATTTCACTGCTACATGGTGTGGTGTGGTGCATACCTGCTGGCTCACAGTAGATTTGAGTCTCCTGCGGTGCTGTGAAGGAGGTCAGAACAGGCTTCTGGGGTAATAACTGATTCGTACTCACTGTGACAGCACCTCCATCTCTTGCAGGCCCCAGGGATGTGGGGGATAATCCCTATAGGGAAAACTTCTTTACCCTTCCCCTGATAGATTGCAGTCTCAGGTAGAAAGGTATAGTAAAACACTGGAACTGTAAGGAATCGATGAACAAATCCTTTGCGACGTGTTCCCTCCTTACCTGACTTATCTCAGACCTTCGCTCTGGCACCAGCACGTGCGCGCACCCCCGCTCTGCTTACAGAGCACTCCCCTGAAGCCTCGCTCTCCCTCGAGCCACGTCTCCCCACTCCCAATCAATATGCAGGAGATCCTCATGGATGCCGAGGTTTCCTCAACCAATGTGACATACAGTTCGAGTTAACCCCTTCCTGCTTCTCTTCTGATAGATCTAAGGTGACGTATATTATCGCTTTATTAACCGGAGACCCATTGGCATGGGCTTCCCCCATCTAGTAGCAGTCCGGAGCTTATCCAAGATTTCCCACATTTCAAGAAGGAATTTAAGCAAGTCTTTGTTACCCCTAGCTGTAAGATTACTGCTGCTTCTTCTTCATTTCACATATCTCAGGGTCACAGACTGGTTGCAAGATACGCTGTGGAGTTTCGGACCATCGCAGCAGAGTCGGGCTGGAACAATTAGGCGTTAGCTGCAGCTTTCTGGCAAGGCCTTTCCGAAACCTTAAAGAATGAATTAGCTGCTCAAGAAAGACCTACGGTGCTCTAGGATCTTATTGCCATGTGTATTAGGGTGAATCAACGCCTTCAAGAAAGGAGGCTTGAGCGCCTTCACTCACGTTCTCTCACACCAACAGCTCTTGTCCCAGTCTGTCTCCTTTTACTTTCCCAGCTCTTGAGGCTTGAGAACCAATGCAGTTAGGAAGTCACCAGCTCTCCCCGTCTAAGAAACAACGTCGGAGAACTGGAGGATTATGTCTTTACTGCGGACTGTTGGGTCACCTGGTGCTTCATTGTCCCATGAAGCCATGAAACACCAACACCCAATGAGGTATAAGGGGGGTCTCATTGGGTACTATTTCTTCTTCCCCTCCTAGTAAGAGAGGTCTACCTACCAGGGTCATGCTGTCTATCTTCCTTGAGGATCCTGGGTTCCTAGTTCCTGCCTCTGCCTTCATTGACTCCGGGTCTGGGGGAAATTTTGTGGATCAAGATTTCGCTACCAAACATAAGATTCCCATGATCAAGAAAATCAATACTGGTGGGTCTAGAGGCTATTGACGGACGTCCTCGCCAGCCAGCCTTCATTTCATTGGAGACTCCTACTCTTACTCTCTCTACTACTGACGGTCACAAGGAAAACATCTCACTGGATGTTATTCATTCACCCTCTGTACAGGTAATTCTAGGCCTTCCTTGGCTCCAACAACACAATATGATTATAGACTGGACTGACAAGAGACCTATACAATGGTGTGTTGCCTCTGGGGTTGCTCCTGTATCCTCGGAACAACTTATCGCTGGCGTAGAGACCAGTACTCCTGCCAAACCTACTCTTCCTGAAGTACATGCTGAATGCATTGATGTTTTTTATAAAGTTCGCTCTGAAACTTTACCTCCGCACCGCCCTTATGATTCTGCCTGGTGCCATCCTTCCTAAAGGCAGATCCTACTCTTTGTCCGTTCCTGAGACTACGGCTGTGTCTGAATAAATTCAGTAGAACTTAAAGAGAGGGTTCAATAGAGCTTCTTCCTCCCCAGCCGGGGCTGGCTTCTTTTTTGTTAAGAAGAAAGATGGTTCACTCCGTCCTTGCATAGACTATAGGGGTTTTAACAAAATAACCCTGCAGAATCGTTACCCTTTGCCACTCTCTCGGAATTGTTTGATCGTCTACAAGGTTCTTCCTTTTATTTCTAAACTCGATCTTCGTGGAGCCTACAATCTCATACGCATTTGACAAGGGGACGAATGGAAGACGGCCTTCAATACGAGAGACGGCCATTACGAATATTTGGTCATGCCTTTCGGGCTCTGTCATGCCCCAACTGTCTTTCAAGAATTTGTGAATGATATTTTTTGAGATGTCCTCAATATTTTTGTAATTGTCTATCTAGACGATATTCTTATTTTTTCTAAATCTATATCCGTGCATATCCAACACACTAAGTTAGTTCTCTCCAGTCTGCGTGAGAATCATCTCTACGCCAAAATGGAGAAATGTCTTTTCCACCAAACATCCACTTCTTTCTTGGGATACATTATCTCTGATAAGGGTTTCTCTATGGATCCTGATAAGCTTAAGGCAGTGGTAGATTGGCCCCAACCCACTTCTCTTAAGGCGATTCAGCGGATTCTTGGCTTCGCCAATTATTATCGTAAATGTATCCGTAATTTTTCCGCCACAGTGGCTCCCATCACTGCCCTGACGAAGAAAGATGTGGACATGTCCTCCTGGTCTCCTGAGGCATACCAGGCCATTGAAACCCTTAAGAAAGCTGCTCCTCTGCTCCTATCTTAGGCCCAGGACATAGTGCACTCAGCGTCGCTGAGGCGGGCTGAGCCGTGCTGAACAGATGCAGAAAGCCCCTGCATCTGTTATCAGCGCGGCTATAGTTTCTCCCTCCGCATGCGCGCTGATGTTCGCTGAGGAGGAGAAACTCTTCCGAGAGCGGCAAATTTAAATTTGCCGCTCGGGGAAGAGGAGGAGCGGTCGCGTGACCGCTCCCATCCAATGGGGCTGCAGCCGGTCCTTCACCGGCATCACAGAGGTCTGTGAGCGTCTGTGTGTGTCTGTGTGTGTCTCTGTGTGTGTGTGTAGGAGGGGGGGGAGAGGGTGATGCTCCGGTCCCTGTCCCCCTTCTGCTCTGGTCCCTGTCCCCCTTCTGCCCCGATCACTGTCCCCCTTCTGCTCCGGTCCCTGTCCCCCTTCTGCTCCGGTCCCTGTCCCCCTTCTGCTCCGGTCCCTGTACCCCTTCTGCTCCCGTCCCTGTCCCCCTTCTGCCTCGATCGCTGTCCCCCTTCTGCTCCGGTCCCTGTCCCCCTTCTTCCCCGATCCCTGTTTCCTGTGTGTGTGTGTATTTCTATGTGTGTGTGTGTGTGTGTGTGTGTGTGTGTGTGTGTGTGTGTGTGTGTGTGTGTGTGTGTGTGTGTGTCTGTGTGTGCATATGTGTGTGTGCATTGTTTGTGTGTGTGTATGTGTATGCGCGCGCGTGTGTGTGTGTGTGTGTGTGTGTGTATATGTGTGTGTCTGTGTGTGCATATGTGTGTGTGCATTGTGTGTGTGTGTGTGTGTGTATGTGTGTGTGTGTGTGTGTGTGTGTGTGTGTGTGTGTGTGTGTGTGTGTGTGTGTGTGTGTGTGTGTATATATGTGTGTGTATATATAATGTGTATTTGTGTGTGTGTGTGTGTGTGTGTGTGTGTGTGTGTGTGTGTGTGTGTGTGTGTGTGTGTGTGTGTGTGTGTGTGTGTATATATATATGTGTATATTGTGACATAGTCCAAAGATGTTAGGCAGCTTTCTGCCCCGTTTTAGGTCAGAAAGTGCAGGAATAGTTAAAAAATGATCCATTCCACAGCTTCACATTAACTCAGACTGCTGGATGGAAAATCCAGACCACAGATTATAATGGGTCTAGTTCTCCCTCACCTGCTCTTCTAATCACTTGCACAGGTATTTAGAACAGAGAGGTTTGCATTTCAGTCTCTCTCCTTAGAGCCTGGAGGCTGGTGGTATCGCTGCTCCCCTGTTTTCAGTTTCAGGGTGGACGGCCCCTCCAAGTATCACAGTACCAGAGGATTTGCCTGGACACTTGGGACCGAGTTCCCACCACGAACAGATAAGACAAAACAAATGTTTATTGCTGTTGCTAAAAGACTGTGCTGTATCTAGTGACCCTAAATGAGAGGGCATTGTTTTAAGCTGGGGAACCAGGTTAGTTGGCCAGCAGCAGTTAGGGGCTGATTCTGATGTGTAGTTAGATCCCTGAAAGGGATAGGATTTCTTTATATGATTTGGTTTTTATTTCTTAAAAGTGACACTGTGTGAAATGCTATAACACTGATATGAGTAAACCGCTGAATGAAAATATCTGAGTGCCTCTTGCCTACACATGTTAAAGCTGCAGTCCCTTACTTGGATGAAAATAAAGCAGGCAGAAGCCTGAGTTAAGCAATATAATACTTTGCATGATCCTGTTGTTGTATAATTAACCCTAGAAGACTGTGTCGGGAAGAACCCAGACAGACGTCAGCGCTACAAAAGAGGGGCGTTTGTTACAATATATAATGTGTGTGTGTATGTGTGTGTATATATAATATGTGTGTGTGTATGTGTGTGTGTGTGTGTGTGTGTGTGTGTGTGTGTGTGTGTGTGTGTGTGTGTGTGTGTGTGTGTGTGTGTATATATAATGTGTATTTGTGTGTGTGTATTGTGACAGAAACCAGGGGTTGGTAATAAACTCCATATACAGGGCTCCCAGGATACTGAACAGTTTCTGTCCTGTCTAAGCTGAACAGGGCAGCCTCGTAGTACAGGCACTCCATTCCACAGTTTGTCTGCTGCCTGTTTTCTGTCACCTGTCATGCTGATTAGAGTTCAGGTATATAAGACCTGTTTCCTGTTTCCTCTGGGCCCCGCCCAAGAGCCTGGGAGGCTGCTGAACTGCAGAGGGGTGAGAAAGCCTCTTTCCCAAATCGCTTCATTCATTCTGTTAGTTTGTCTAAAGACTGCAAAGGTACTTATTTTGTTGGTGGAAGTGGACAAGCCACTTCCAACTCTGAGTCAGGGACATCTAAGTTTTAAGTTATCGCTCAGACGAGCAGCTTTTTGTTTGGCTTTGTTTTCTGTTTACACTGTAGCAGTCCCAGTGCCTGGGACTGAATAAACCAGGTATAGCCTGTTTAAAGGAACAGTACGTGACGTCTCATCATTTAACCTACCCTAAAAGACCGTGTTCTAACAGTCCCGGACAGACGGCGGAGCCCCGGAGTAAGCCGTTTGTCACATATGGTGGAGAATGCGGGCAGAGCACTAGGGGGTCTGCGGGTTGAAGAACTTTGAAGAAAAAAAAAAAAAAAAAAAGTTTTTTTCATCCTCTGCAAACAAGATGGAAGACGTGGTGGGTGCGCTGGTACGCAATGTCGCTGCCCAGAAAGACGCGAATGAAACCCAGCAACAGCTATTAATAGCCCAGCAAGAAACTAATGCAAACCAGCAGCAGACGAATGCAGCCCAGCAACAGCTGCTAATAGCCCAGCAAGAGATTAATGCCAACCAGCAACAGGCGAATGCAAACCAGCAACAGACGAATGCAAACCAGCAACAGACGAATGAAGCCCTGCAAAACGCGAATGCACACCAGCAAGAGACAAACCGCTTGCTGAGAGAGGAGCAACAGCGGTTCGCTCAGGGCTTACAGCAGGAACTCGAGATCCTGAGGGGGACTATCCGTAACCTTCCACTGGCAGCGGCAGCCCCAGTTCCGAAAATGACCAGGGCAAGCCACTACCTTCAGAAGATGGGACCCTTGGATGATGTGGAAGCCTATCTTCTCACGTTTGAACGCACGGCACAGAGAGAGGGATGGCCAGAAGCTGAGTGGGCTGGTCTAATCGCACCCTTCCTAAGCGGCGAACCCCAGAAGGCTTACTTTGATCTAGAGCCAGCTGAAGCTAACGTCTATGCAAAGTTGAAGTTCGAGATCCTCGCCCGCCTTGGCGTAACCACGGCTGTTCGTGCCCAAAGGTTTCACGCATGGTCCTTCACGATGGATAAAGCCACCCGAAGCCAGATGTATGACCTCATCCACCTCGCCCGGAAGTGGCTACAACCCGAGATCAACTCAGCAAGCCACATCGTGGAACGGTTGGTCATGGACCAGTTCTTGAGGAAACTTCCCTCTGCCTTACGTCGTTGGGTCAGTCGGAGTGACCCCCACAATGCGGATGAGCTTGTGGCCCTTGTAGAAAGGTACAGTGCAGCAGAAGAGCACCCGCAACCCACAGTCGTGGAGCAACCCCACTACCCGAGGTTCCAGGACTCTTCCAGAGACGGTAAAAGGGTACCGGGGTTAAGGGGCGCTGAAGAGCGGCGACCACCTTCACGCCGCTCCAGCAACAGTGGTTCGCACACTAAGGGCAATAGCCAACATGGGGAGCCGGGAAAAGGCTCTAAGTGGGACACAGACTATGTACCTAAATGTGTAAATTGTCATGAGAGGGGCCACACAGCAAAAATCTGCCCACTAAATGATGAGCCCATGCAATGCAACAGCGTGGAACCTTATTCGCTGTTGTCCCAATGTATGGGCCCTAGCCCAGAGGACCCCTTGAATAACCATCTGTGGGCATTTGTAAAGGTTAATGGTAAGAGGGTTCGGGCACTTCTTGACTCTGGGAGCATGGTCACACTAGTGTCCGAATACCTATTGCCCATTAAGAAGAAACAGGTAAACAGTTCACAAAGAGTGGCAATTTGTTGTATACATGGGGATAATCATGAATATTCCACTGTTGATGTTTTTTTTTAAACAGAATTTGGTTCTTTAGATTTCAAGGTGGGTGTTGTACCCAAACTGGCACATGATGTGTTAATAGGGACCGACTTTCCCCATTTTCTAAAAATGTGGTCCCCAGCTCAGAATAGCGCCCAGAGTTCAATAGCGGACCATAACGAAGTGTTAGAAGAAACAAATCCTTTCCCTTTTTCAGAAATGGATGTTGACGAGGGCCCAAATAAGAAGGGGGAAAAGGAGGAGTGCTGTGAAATTCCCTTCCCCATCACTACTTTGGTAGGGAATACCCCAAATCAAGATGTTGATCAGGCACTTACCACCCCAGTACAGGATAAGACCCTCGCTGACCTAGAGGTCAGTCCTGGGAGTTTTAAGAAGGCCCAGTGGGAGGACCCCACATTAGCGGTAGCAAGGGGAAATATACGGGACCAGAATAGTACTCATGGCCAACCAGATAGGTCACTTGCTTACCCCTACTTCGAGGTAGAGAACGACCTAGTATATCGGGTTGATAAAAGAAAATCAGTTACAACTAAACAATTGTTGGTACCACGGACATTCCGTAACGTAGTATTACACCTCGCACATAGTCATCCATTGGGGGGAACACATGGAGAAAGCTCAAGAAGCACAAAGGAATACGTATAATAAGGGTGCTAGGGTCAGAATTTTTTTTCCAGGTGATAGGGTACTAGTTCTGGTTCCCACCGTGGAGAGTAAATTCCTTGCTAAATGGCATGGGCCATATGAGGTCTTGGAAAGAGTGGGAGAAGTAAATTATAGGGTAAGGCAGCCAGGTAGGAGGAAACCTGAGCAAATTTACCATATAAACCTACTCAAGCCCTGGAAAGATAGAGAGGTCTTGTTAACCCTAGTACCCCCAGGTCCGTCAGAGAATCAAGAAACTGACCCAGAGGTTAGCATAGCTGAAACACTGTCCGTGCATCAGAAACGAGAGGTCCAGAGTTTAGTGAGAAGGAACAAAGAAATCTTCTCTACACAGCCAGGTAAAACTAACGTAATTAAACATGACATAGTCTCTGAACCGGGGGTCCGAGTTAACCTTAAACCGTACCGAATCCCAGAGGCCAAGAGAGAGGCTATAAGTTTAGAGGTTAAAAAAATGCTAAAACTAGGCGTAATTGAGGAATCCCAAAGTGGGTGGAACAGCCCTATAGTTTTAGTCCCAAAGCCAGACGGTACAACAAGGTTTTGTAATGACTACCGGAAACTAAATGCGGTGTCAAAATTTGATACTTATCCTATGCCCAGGGTGGATGAACTTGTAGAGAGACTGGGCAAAGCCCGATATCTCACAACCCTAGACCTAACAAAAGGGTACTGGCAGGTTCCCCTCACAGAAAGGGCAAAAGAAAAAACAGCCTTCTCAACCCCAGACGGCCTCTTTCAATATAAGGTGCTGCCTTTTGGCTTACATGGAGCTCCCGCCACATTCCAAAGAATGATGGATAAAATTTTAAAACCACATGTTCGGTATGCTGCCGCCTACCTGGATGATGTGGTAATCCATAGTGAAGATTGGCAGTCCCACCTTCCAAAGGTCCAAGCTGTGCTCGACGCAGTTCGGTCTGCTGGACTAACTGCTAACCCCGCTAAATGCACTATTGGTCTGGAGGAGGCCAAGTATCTGGGGTATTCTATTGGTAGAGGGTTACTCAAACCACAAACACTCAAAGTAGAGGCGATACAAAATTGGCCAAGGCCAGTCACAAAAAAACAAGTAAGGACCTTTTTGGGGTTAATTGGCTACTATAGGAGGTTTATTCCCAATTTTGCAACTAAGGCAACCCCACTAACCGACCTCACAAAAGCAAGAGGACCGCTAATGGTAAAGTGGTCCCCCGAAGCCGAACAGGCCTTTAGAAGCCTGAAAGAAGCTCTCTGTGCCCAACCAGTGTTGGTCACACCTGACTTCTCCAAAGAGTTCGTAGTCCAAACCGACGCATCTGAGGTAGGGCTGGGGGCGGTACTCTCCCAGGAGTCTCAAGGGGAGGAGCACCCCATCCTTTATTTAAGTAGGAAACTAAATCCCCAGGAGAAAAATTACTCCATAGTCGAGAAAGAGTGTCTCGCAATAAAGTGGGCTGTAGAGACACTCAAGTATTATCTGTTGGGGAGAAAGTTCCGATTGGTCACAGATCATGCACCCCTTACCTGGATGTGTCAAAATAGGGAGAAGAACGCTAGGGTGACCAGGTGGTTCCTAAGCCTACAGCCCTTTAAATTTTCTGTGGAACACAGGTCGGGGCACAAACATGGCAATGCCGACGGGTTGTCAAGGATGCACTCCCTAATATCCATGGTCGCTCACCCCTCGAGGTCTGAGCTGGGGGGGAGGATATGTGACAGAAACCAGGGGTTGGTAATAAACTCCATATACAGGGCTCCCAGGATACTGAACAGTTTCTGTCCTGTCTAAGCTGAACAGGGCAGCCTCGTAGTACAGGCACTCCATTCCACAGTTTGTCTGCTGCCTGTTTTCTGTCACCTGTCATGCTGATTAGAGTTCAGGTATATAAGACCTGTTTCCTGTTTCCTCTGGGCCCCGCCCAAGAGCCTGGGAGGCTGCTGAACTGCAGAGGGGTGAGAAAGCCTCTTTCCCAAATCGCTTCATTCATTCTGTTAGTTTGTCTAAAGACTGCAAAGGTACTTATTTTGTTGGTGGAAGTGGACAAGCCACTTCCAACTCTGAGTCAGGGACATCTAAGTTTTAAGTTATCGCTCAGACGAGCAGCTTTTTGTTTGGCTTTGTTTTCTGTTTACACTGTAGCAGTCCCAGTGCCTGGGACTGAATAAACCAGGTATAGCCTGTTTAAAGGAACAGTACGTGACGTCTCATCATTTAACCTACCCTAAAAGACCGTGTTCTAACAGTCCCGGACAGACGGCGGAGCCCCGGAGTAAGCCGTTTGTCACAGTATATATATATATGTGTGTGTATATATAATGTGTGTGTGTGTGTGTATGTGTGTATATATAATATGTGTGTGTGCATTGTGTGTGTGTGTGTGTGTGTGTGTGTGTGTGTGTGTGTGTGTGTGTGTGTGTGTGTGTGTGTGTGTGTGTGTGTGTGTGTGTGTGTGTGTGTGCATTGTGTGTGTGTGTGTATATATGTGTGTGTATATATAATGTGTATTTGTGTGTGTGTGTATATATATGTGTATATATAATATGTGTGTGTATATATTATGTGTGTGTGTGTGTATATATGTGTGTGTGTGTGTGTGTGTGTATACAGATGGCGGAGCAGTTACAGTAGATTATTGTGTGTGTGTGTGTGTGTGTGTGTGTGTGTGTGTGTGTGTGTGTGTGTGTGTGTGTGTGTGTGTGTGTGTGTGTGTGTGTGTGTGATGTGTGTGTGTGTGTATATATATAATGTGTGTGTATATATAATGTGTGTGTGTGTGTGTGTGTGCATGTATGTGTATGTGTATGCATGTGTGTGTGTATGTGTATGCATGTGTATGTGCGCGCGTGCGTGAATATATTTATCAAAGTTGCACAATGTTAATAAATAATTTATTCTCACAACATGTCTTTTTTTAATTTTTAAAATAATATATAATACACACACACACACACACACATTTCCCCAGTTACACACAAACACAAAGACCACTTCAAAGTGACACACACACACACACTGACAGCTACCAAGTGACACACACACAGTGATACCCACCTCCCAAGCGCGCTTGCTGTCTCCTCTGTCAGGACAGCAAAAAGCTCCTGATAGCGCGAGCGTCAGCAAGCGAGAGCGAGCAGCAGCACCTAAGCGCTTACTATATCCGAGGCCTTACACCATCCAGACCCTAAACTTCCTTTCATGTTGGAGGCAGATGCCTCTGATATTGGAGCATGAGCCGTACTCTCACAGAGACAGTCCCCTCAGGATAAGCTACACCCTTGCGGGTTCTTCTCAAACAATTCTCCTCCGAAGAACAAAACTACAATGTTGGCAACAGGGAACTCTTGTCCATCAAACTTGCTCTGCAAGAGTGGAGACACCTCTGGGAGGGTACTGAAAACCCTATTTCAATTCTTAAGGACCATAAAAATTTATTATATATCGAAGGTGCCCGTCACCTCGGCTCCCATCAGGCTCGCTGGGCATTGTTCTTTTCCAGATTCAACTATATCATTTCCTACATTCCTGGTACTAAGAATCTTAAGTCCGATGCCTTATCACGTCAATTCATCAGCAGACGCTCACCACTGAGGGTATGGAAGTGCCGGAGGGTTGTTTGTATGCTGGAAGTAAAACGTCCAGAAGGAAAAAACTGGAGCACAACTGTAAGAGGACATGTGCAGAGGTAAGCAATGGAGACTGTTATAAGGTGAAATTAAAATAAGGCTTTATTGCGCCTGTTGTATTAAACACAGCAAACATGTAAATTCAGCAAACAAAATCAGCTCCACTCTGGAGTATATATACTGCACCGACACACTTTATTCGAGCAAATACCCAGTATGTACCTGGCAGATACCTGGAATGCGCCGCTCCTCACCTCTGACAAGCCCCGTTGCGTTTGCCTTCCCAGCCTGGGTTCATGCCTGGCTGACGGGCGGCTGATCTGTTAAATGATAATGATTAGGATTTAATAGGCTGCAATGCTTCGCGTGTCTACCAGATGGCATACATTCATGAATTGTAATGCAGTATATATATATATATATATATATATATACTGTGCAGTATTGCAGCCAGCGGGAATAAAATGCTTCAATCCCTGCCTGGAAAATAACCCAATGCACTCGGGCAGAAAACAGTCACAAACCTCAATACACCCGGGTATACCCGAATTCGTGGGACTAGCCGAGCTCGAATAAACTGTGTCGCCAGTGTACACTTGTAATCCAGTTCTGCGTGGTTAGACCAGCGATTCACCAGCCCAAACCATAGAGACATTTATATATGTATATGTACAGATAGACATAGATAATCAGTCCTATAAGAAAAGTCTTATCTGTCTCTAGTAGCTGTAGGGAAAGTCATCTCTGTTCCTGGGTTGCTATCTTTTCCTCAGGCTATATCAGCATTCAGGTTTAGAAGTATTGTCCCCTTTGTCTTGCTGGCAGCGTGCAGTCTCTTTTCGCAAGCTCAAGACGTCTGTCTCCCAGGTCAGCCCAGTTGTGGACTAAGGAGTCTCACTTCCTGTCTCAAAGGCAGGCTTTTCTAACAAACCTCTAATCAGCCAGGTGGTGTTGGTTAATTGACTACCAGCAGTTAACCACCACACTGCTGGATTAGAGGCATATTTTTGAACAGGGATCAGTCCCCTGTTACAACAACTAATCAAATTAACTTGCAGGCAGGATACCAAATAAAAAAAGTTTATTAATTAAAAAACAGATACATAGATTGTCCTGGCAGGTACTCTGACGCGTTTCACGCACGGGGCGCTTTGACAAAGCATGCTCCCATGCTCCCAGCTTGTTAAAGCAATTCCACACTAGGTTTCCGCACAAGCCTTATGGGAATCGTCCTAAGGCCGATCCTAAAGGGTGGGGGTGCTGTAAGGAATCGATGAACAAATCCTTTGCGACATGTTCCCTCCTTACCTGTCTTATCTCAGACCTCCGCTCTGGCACCAGCGCGTGCGCGCACCCCCGCTCTGCTTACAGAGCGCACGGGCAGCTCTTCTAGAGTGCCACGGAGCCTAGCTCCGCCCCCTCAGACGCGCCGCGCTTCTCTCTCGCGGGGTGCGCAGACGTGAAGACGTGCACCATTCGCCAGCTGCATGGCAAGTACTTGTTTAATCCACTTGTCTCCTGCAGCCAATCCGTGCTTCCACGGAGGCCGCGCCTCCGCTCCGCCGCCTTTGCTACTGGTTCCTGTGTGCTACTTAAACTCTGCAGTTCCTTTCATACCTTGCTGAGCATAACTCCTTGTAGCCTTGAGCTCCAACGTCTATTGTGCCTTGCTACTTGTCCTGTGTTTTCTTGCAGTTTACCCTTTGTGTACCGACCCGGCTTGTTTTTGGAATCTCTGTGGCTTTTGATCCTGGCTTACCCTTGACTCTGCTGACCTCTCCAACCCCAGACCACGGCTAACGGACATTGACTATTCTGAAGTCTATACTCCAAGACCTCGGCAAGTATCGACTTACCCACTCTCTCCAACCCAGACCCGGCTACGTTTGACAATCCGCCTGCCAGGCACGCTTCCGCTGCTGTGGGTGCGTGGTTTTCTACCTTCCCACCTCAGTACCGGGGTCCTCTCTTGCTCGTGGGCAGCGCAAGCATTACATATATAAACTATATTTGTACTTGTAACCCATGTGCCCCCCCCCCGCTCTGGGAGGACTGCATTACTGTCTTAGTGTGGTGCTGAGGCATACCTGCTTGTTCAGGAGAGGTGAGTAGCTACGATGGTAAGGGGCAACAGGACAGGCTTTTGGCTGGTCTCTGGGTTCTTGCTCATTGGTTCAGCGCCTCCAGCTGTGATGGGCTCCTGGGATGCAGGATGTCAGCTCCCACCACAACACTCCTTGCCCCTCCTGCCCAGTTACTGATACCGAGGCGGAGGTATCATGAACAAATAGATTGGACATGCTGCAGCAGCTCTTCAGACAGCATAGTTGTTGAGGTCCAAAGTCCCAGGACTTCTGGATGGTCCTTGCCCCAATTGTATGGGGCCTGGAGTCTTGGTGGTACCCAGGCCTTTCGGCCTAGGGTGGGCCAGCTCATCCACGCAATGGGAGAGTCTGACAGCCCCTGCTCCCCTTGGAAGGCAGAGCAAGACTGGATAGCTTCAGGAAGGGGCGGGCTCATGACTGTACCCATCACCGATAGGCTTACACAGGACATGGATCACCACCTTACTTCCATCACTTACAAGTGGGCAGAAAGGGGGTGTCAATGGCCCATAGAGTAACCTATGAAGGCCCTGAACCTACTAGGGACTTACATCACAGATACACTGTGGGGGAAAGAGAGGTATTATGGGACATACCATGTTACACTCTTTTAAATGGTTTTGTAATATTTTCTTGAAAATGTTGGTAAATATTGTAATTAGACACCCGGGACTCATTTTGGAAACCTTATTCTCTGCCTTTTTTAGGTTTTGGTGTGTATAGTATACTCGTTCGCTTTGTTCAGTGGCAGATTTTTAAAAATGGCGCCCTTAGTCACTTACCTAATGCTGCCCTCCTGTTCCAGCACTGCGCCATCCCAACGTGATGCCGTGTGACATCAAGTTGCCAGCCCATGCATGCCGATTGCACATGGGCGGCCCAGAAAGCCGGCATGTGGCCTCCACATTGTGCCGCCCCTCAAATGTTGCTGCCGTAGGCCCGGGCCTATCAGGCCTTATGGGAAATCCGCCCCTGCTTGTGTAGTTGATCCTTGGATAAGAAAGAGATGTGGGTAAAGTTGATTCCATGATCACTGTCTTGGAGGAAAGAAGCTGGAGCAGTGGTTTTCCCCTTTTATAACTGGTGGAACCTGAAAGCTTCAGTTGGTGGGCCAACAGACTCTTCAGATTTCACATTATACAGCTCTTTTTCTGTAGTCTGCAGCATTCTACGACAGCCAACACATCTATAGTAAAGACGTGTTAAATGTGAGGATTCGCCATCCTGGCGGTCGCAGACCGTCTCCTCACCTCAATAACCCTTCCGTGACTGACACTCAGGATGCGCTGTCTCGTGGCCCCGTTACGTTCGCACGAATCTTGTGCGGCCTGACTCTCCGCCTGCGGGTTGTGTCTCCGCCCCCGCTCTGACGCATGACGGGTGCTCTCGTGCAGCCTCCCCGCTGACGCGCGTTCCAAGCTCCGCCCCCGC
Source organism: Ascaphus truei (assembly GCF_040206685.1). NCBI lineage: Eukaryota > Metazoa > Chordata > Amphibia > Anura > Ascaphidae > Ascaphus > Ascaphus truei. The sequence goes on from NC_134484.1 coordinate 252,804,396, forward strand.
TCTAATGATGGATAGGACCGGCGTGGAAGCGGCGTGTCTCAGGCTCCACCCCCTGACCTACGTGACGCACGTGGGTTGGCGCGCGATCGGTTCTGTCCCCATCCGCTCTAATGATAGGCAGGACCGGCGTGGGAGTGACGCGCGCCTCAGGCTCCGCCCCCTGACCTCTGACGCGCGCGTGTCGGCACGCGATCGGTTCCGCCCCCATCCCTGATTAGGCTGCATCATAGGGCACACCTCTGTGCACCAGCAACCTATTGGAGTCTACTTCCTGGTTCCGCCCTGGCTGGCTATTGGAGGCCCTTCCTTTATATACCTTCCTGCTACATACTCTCATTGCTGAGCATAGTCTAGTGTGACGCCGTGCCTTCTGCATTCCAGTTCCTGTTACCTTGCCTCTCCGTACCTGTTAACCTCTTGTTGCCTGACCCCGCATATCTCTTGGACTCCGCACCTCTCCTCTCCTGATCCGGCTACGAACGACCATTCTCCAGTCTCCAGTCTCCAGTCCTGACCTTGGCAAAGTACTCCAACGATCCGATACTCTCCTATCCTGAACCTGGCTACGTACCCCGACGATCCGCTACTCTCCAATCCCGAACTTGGCTACGCACCCTGACGATCCGCAACTCTCCACTCCTGACCTGGCAAGTACTCATAACTATTCTCCAATCTGTAATCCTGACCTGGCTTGCACGACTACTTTACATCCTAGGTGCGCCCGCGTGGCTGTGGGTTGACGTTAACCAATTCCCTACCTCAGCACCGCGGTCGCGCATCGTTTGTGGTGAGCTACGTGTTACATTATACATACACAGAGATATATCTATTGATTAACAGTATGGTGGTCTTCCACACAGTTACTAAATGTTAAAGTAGCAATAATACATTCCCTTTTTTTCTTATTTTAAATGTAAAGCATGTGACAATGTAAAATTCTACATTCTTACCTAAGCTGGCAACCGTTTGGTGCTCCTCTTATAAATCTCTAATAAGCCTAATAATAAGAATTGAGTGCCTAACTAAATGGCCACCTTCTGACTGTGCTGCAGTTAGTAAAATGCTGCTACTGATATGTTACATTATTTTACTCGGTGTAACACATATTTTTTTTTACAGTTTTCAGAGTAATAGACAGTCTGCTGTTTGGAACACAGCAACAGATCTGTTTGTGATACGTTGTTGCCAAAGGACAGAGCTCAAAAAGGTGTGTGAGAGCCTTTTTCAAAAGAGGAAGTGGATTTGACTTTCTAAATGGTTGCTATATCAACCAGAGGATGATCAGTACATTAAAAATGGCATTAAGAGTAAAAAAAAAAAATACACAGTGTTATCTAATACTACAGAAATGATTTATAAAAAAAAACATAGGATTTTTCACGTTTTTTCTGCTATAACCTGGCGTAAAAGAAGGTGTGTTTTTTAATTTGCAAATTAAAGACAAATTAATTTTTTCAGGACCTCTGAAAGGGGGAGATTTTGTCAATCAAGAATTTCTTTTAGCTTTAGACAACTCTGTTCTGGTCAACGAGCCAGTAAAGAGGAGGCAAAAGGAACACAGGGAGGCTCAGCCATTTCATATTTAAGTGATATCACCCAGAAGGGAGTAGCCAGGGGAAATCTACCCCTTCCGAGTCTATAAACGAATTTAAAAAAAAAGTATT
>NC_134484.1:252808559-252826059 GCF_040206685.1 Ascaphus truei
TATATGTGTATATATATATATAGAAGTGGGGGCTGCAGTGTGTGTATATAGGTGGGGGCTGCAGTGTGTGTATAGAGGTGGGTGCTGCAGTGTGTGTGTGTGTGTGTATATATAGAAGTGGGGGCTGCAGTGTGTGTATATAGGTGGGGGCTGCAGTGTGTGTATAGAGGTGGGGACAGCAGTGTGTGTTTGTGTGTATAGAGGTGGGGGCTTTGCTTGGGCCCTTCTACTCTTACAGCCAGGGCATTATTGGCCAGGAATGCCCAGTTTGGAGGGGATGATTACTACTTCAAAATGTATTTATTTCCAATTCTTAACATAACACAAACTCTCGTCTCCCCCTCTTCCCTCCCGTTCTCGCTCTCTCTGCTCCCTCACCCCCAGTTGTGTGCGTGTGTTTTCTAAAATAGTTGGGGGGAACAAATAAAAAGCAACATATATTTTTTTTAAATTATTTTTATTATTTTCTGGACTGACCTGAGGTCAGTGGTTGTCTGTCAAGGCGTCCTCGTGGCAGGCACGACAATGTCCGTTGTGAGTGCCCACGCTACAGGAAAAAGGGTGCACAAATATGAATTTGAAATCAGCATTTAAATGCAATACATTTATAATTAAAATTAAGACATTTTAAAAATGTGACATTCCTGACCTTGTGTGTATATTACACTTTGCAAAATAGGGTCTCTTGCTCTCCTCGTGGCAGTCAGTGACATCACTGCCATGTAGGGCCCCAGACAGCTTTCCCGGGGCCCAGGAACAACGTTTCCACCGGGGCCCCCTACCCACGTTTTGGCGGCCTTGCAAGAACCCCCCCCTTCTCACACACCTCCTCACTCTCACCCCACCTCACACTCCCCAGTCACACTTTCTTTCCTCCCTCTCTCACACCCCCATGTATTTTTCTCCCCTCCCTACACTCAACCTCCCTCCCCAATATACGTGCACACACAGTGACACACAGTGACACATACCGACACACACACCCTGACACACACACACGCGCACACACTGACCTACCCACTGACACTGACCTACCCACTGATACAGACACTGACCTACCATCTGACACTAGGGTTGCCAGGTGTCCGGGGTTCAACCAGACAGGCCGGTAATTCTGATGCCTGTCCGGTTCAAAATCGGAGGTAATACCGGACACATATGTGTCCGGCATTACCATGTTGCGGGCGGATGCGGGCGGCCGTTGGCAAGTCAAGCGCCGGATGCGATGGCGAGCGCGTGTGCGGCGACGGATGCGGCAAGCGCTGGCTGGTCTGCTGACCTGAGGACGGTGGCCGGGCGCAGTCACCCTGCACTCCGGCTGCCTGTCGAGTGAAGGAGAGAACAGCGGGGGCAGAGCCAGAGTCAGAGACGTCTGCGGGAAATAAGGTAAGGATGGGGGCCAGCCTGCCAGCCTGGGGAGATAAAAATGATGGGTGTGGGGGATAAGATGAGGCATGGGGGCCAGCCTGGGGAGATGAAAATGATGGGGGGGGGGGATAAGATGATGATGGAGGGGCCAGGGTGAGATGATGATGGGGGGGTGTAGGGGGGAAATAAGATAATGAGGGGGGGGGCAGCCTGGGGAGATGAGATGATGGGGGGCCAGGATGAGATGATGATGGGGGGTATATTTTATATATGTATTGGGGAGGTGGGGGCATTTTTTAAATGTATTGGGGAGGTGGGAGTATTTTTTTAAATGTATTGGGGAGGTGGGGGTATTCTTTTAATGTATTAGGGGGCGTGGGGGTATTTTTTATATGTATTCGGGGGTGTGGGGGTATTTTTTCTATGTATTCGGGGGCGTGGGGGTATTTTTTTCTATGTATTCGGGGGCGTGGGGGTATTTTTTATATGTATTCGGGGGGGTGTGGGGGTATTTTTTATATGTATTTGGTGGGCGTGGGTGTATTTTTTATATGTATTTGGGGGGCGTGGGGGTTCAGTATTGTGTCCAGTATTTTTGGACAAGCCACCTGGCAACCCTATCTGACTCTGATCTACCCACTGACACTGACAGGGAGTCCCAGCATGGGGGGGGAGGGTTTGTACAGGGAGTCCCAGCACAAGGGGGGGGGGTTCTACAGGGAGTTCCAGCACGGGGGGGGTCTACAGGGAGTTCCAGCACGGGGGGCTACAGAGAGCCACCTCCTCTTACCTTTCTTGTCTCCCACATTCATGGCCCACTCCACAAGGAACAGACACAGACACAGACACACACACTGTGCTCTGCTCACTACATCCTCGGCATCCTCTGACCTCCTGCTTCAACCAATCCCCTGCGGTCCGGCATTTTCTAAAACCCAACCCCCGGCATTCATTCAACATTGCATATACGCACTGCCGCCGCATCCTTTCACCGCCGACTCGCGCAACGCCGCCCCCGCCGACTCGCGCAGCGCCGCCGCTTCTAAAAACCGGGACATTTCCGGGACGGCCCGGCAACCGGGACAGGGCACAAAAAAACCGGGACTGTCCCGGCAAAACCGGGACATCTGGTCACCCTACCGATTGCTGGAAATCAATGAAAATTGATTTTTCAGCGACTTCAGTGGGCACGTGAGTGGTCCAGCCAATGAGGGTGAACCGCTCACGGCCACGCCCTCGCCACGCCCCTCGGTCGCTGTCTCTTGACTCAAGGCCATGGTCCCAGTGCCTGAGGCGTGGACTGTGCGTACAAGCACCGCCTTCCAATCAGTCTGGTCCCAGTAATTACCTTGTCACGGAAGGTGCAGCCGCGTTCTACTGCAAGTTTTTACAAATACAAAAAAATTGTAATTGCAACTTGTGACAGAGGCGTGGCCACGCCCCCCCCCCCCCCGACGGTTCAGCCAATGAGGGCGAACCAGCCGTGTGAGATCATGGCCACTCCCCTGCAAACCCCCCACCATGCCCCCTCCCGTTGCAATCTCTGCCTCCCTCCATAGACCAATCGCAGGGCGCGCGTGCTACAGTGTACACTGGGACCACGGCCTAACACTATAAGCAAAAATCCCTGCTACAACGGCGACGGATGACGTCATGTCGTCGCCAGGACTTTAAGCGCAGCCTTTAGGCCCCGCTCAGACAGGCGGCTACGCGACGTGTGCGCGCTTATGTGAGTGCGCACGTTCGGCACATGTAGGTTTGACAATGGGAGTTGTCAAACAAGAAACGACTCCTGGCGGCGAAGTACAGCGTTGACGTTGCTGCACTTGAAGAAGACAAGTGAATTTGTCATTTCAAGCGGCAGCCGCATCACGTGTATTTCGCCAGCCAATTACATTACACGCACACTTTGTTTCTTTTTTTTTTTAAATTTAAATGGAGGACGTAAGCCGCCTCCAACTCGCATCATTCAGTCTGCTGGGGATTAGCACACATCGCCCAGCAGACAGAGGCGTGCAAACGCGGACGCAACGTAGGCTGCCTGAGCTCAGCTTAATGCAAAAGACCAACTTGCTGGGGGGGAGTTGCCTTTCACAAGAGAGAGATTCAGGCCAGGTTTTTCACACAGCACAGAGACCCTGCTGGTTAGAGGCGTGTCTGAGGATTGAGGCCAAGAGCTGGGTGGTTTTAGCACACAGTGAAATGAACACATAAAAAAAGGACACAATGCTTCTTGCCTCTCCAATCCTGCAGAGGCACTGTCCCTGTGCAGTCCTGATTCACACAAGCCCCTGGGCTGCCTTCACTCACTGACTTTCCTCTCTCCTGGTTATTTACAATCCCAGGATTTTCAGTGCTTTCTTCTTGTTATTATTGTTAATATCCATTTCCAAAGCAGCGGCAATGGAACAGGGAATGCTGTGCTATTCCCGGACATGAAGAAGAGGGAAGAGCAGGAAGGTGGCTTGTGGCAGAAAATCTAGATGTCTTTATTCTGCACTAAGCATTGATCGCACTGCTTCTTTTGGACTTACAGTATTGGTGGTGGAATAAGTCAATCATACCCTGTTGGGCGACAGCAGGAAAGGAACAAAGAGACGGGAGAATACCAATTTCCAGTAAGTATTGAATAAATGAGCCTTGTATTTTAAGCAGGGTATTTTTTTCCCCTGCGTCTGCCTGAAATCCTAATTCTTCACACAGGGCAGGCAGCCAGCCTTGTTTAACGCAGCCGCTCTTTTGTTGTGCTGTGCATGTACTACATGTGTCTTCTGTTGTAGATCACTTGGGGTGAAGAATAGATTTAGCGATCACTGCTGTAGATCTGTGTGCCTGGGATCTGTAGTGCTGATCGCAGAGCGAAGGAAATACCGTTCAACCTATCGATTCTTTTTTCAAATGGTTAACAGTATTAATGTTGGCCATAATAATAAATATTTGTAAATAATAAACATAGGCTTTTTCTAGAAACGTGACTATTTTTAATGTTCAGTGGATGATTTAAAATGCAAACTTTAGATCCTTGTAATGTACCATGTGCCTGTTTGATACTGTAAACTGCAAGCTGTATTGAGTTTCAATAGATATGCCTTAATATCGTTTTCAGAACATCTGTATGTAAATACTTCGTGAGTATATATTGTATGTCTCACACACTATAAAATAGTTGATTTGCAGCTGATCTTTAAATAGGTAGCAATCAGCAGTCTACCTTTTTTTTGTTTTACATTTTATTAAAACCTTTTTAGTGCTGTAGAGTTTATTAAAGTGTGTGTGTGTGTGTGTGTGTGTGTGTGTGTGTGTGTGTGTCGGGGCGTGCACTGGAAATTTCATGATCACATGGAAAGTACAAAAGATTTTCAGGCAGTGGGTGTTTCTCACAGTAGGCGTGTGAAATAGAAATCTATTGGTGCAGTGATTCCCAACAGTGGGTCCAAGAATCCCCATGGGTTTGTGAGGGGTCTAAAAGTGGTCCACCCCCCAAAAATGGTTCCTGAACCCATGTGGGGACTACCCACTTTGGCTGCGGCCAGACAGGGACTGGGCACGCTGGCGCTTGTGCGCCCTGCTCGGCCAGGCGATTGGTGGCCGGCTAGGTGCGCACTCGTCTGGGGGCGCGGCCACGACGTCACGGAGCTGGTCGCGAACCGCTCACGTGACGCGCTTGCGAGCAGCAAAATCAAATTTGCTTGCTCGGCAAGCGCCGAGCGAGCGCAGTTGCTTGCTCGCGCTGGCCACACACATTGCCGCAATGTGTTTCATCACGTACAGCGTGAGCTCGCCTGCTCGGCGCCACCCTGGCCGAGGCCTTAGAAAGATCCCAAACTGCGCTTGGTGTACGTATAGGTAGTACTGCTGTCAATTACAGCAGCAGCATCCATAGTTGTACCCCACAATGCTGGGCATATACTGCAGCAAGGCATTGTGGGGAGTGACATCTGGAAGCGTCCGCACCAAGTGACAGCTATACCTTCCCTGCTGTCTGCACATAAGGAGCTGCTGATTGGGGCCTTATTAAGCCTGTTCCTCCACAAGCTCAGGACACTACTGCCTGGGATCAGTCAAACAAGTTTTTTTTTTTGTGGCAATATTCTGATGATTAATTAGGAATTCACAGAACAGATTTTCTAGAAAGGGGTGCACAATGTAAAAAAATGTTGGGAACCGCTGGATTAGTGGGTATGTGTAAATGTTATTTTTTATGTTGCCAGATACTTTGAGTTTTGTTTTATGTACATGTTAGAAAAAAAAAAAATATATATATATATATTATATATAATCTCTAGTGTCAGCTCTCTTTGTGACCTTTTGGCAAGTCACTTTATCTCCCTGTGCCTCAGACACCAACATTAAAGTGTAAGCTCTTTAGGACAGTGACTCGTGCCTGCAAAATTATATGTACACTGGCGACACACTTTATTCGAGCTCGGCTAGTCCCAGGAATTCGGGTATACCCGGGTGTATTGAGGTTTGTGACTGTTTTCTGCCCAAGTACATTGAGGTATTTTCCAAGCAGGGATTGAAGTATTTTATTCCCTCTGGCTGCAATACTGCACAGTATATATATATATACTGCATTACAATTCATGAATTTATGCCATCTGGTAGACACGCGAAGCATTACAGCCTATTAAATCCTAATCATTATCATTTAACAGATCAGCCGCCCGTCAGCCAGGCATGAACCCAGGCTGGGAAGGCAAACGCAACGGGGCTTGTCAGAGGTGAGGAGCGGCGCATTCCAGGTATCTGCCAGGTACATACTGGGTATTTGCTCGAATAAAGTGTGTCGGTGCAGTACAGCGCGTTGTACACTGGCAGACTGAGTGGTCACATATAGTACTAGAGTGGACGTTGGCATTGCAAAATACGCCTCTGCTAAGAAATCCCTGTGATTTGTGGGTCTCCTGATTGCCAACTGGATTCATTGTCAGAACAGGTTTATTCAGTTCTACTCTCTTCACTTCTTCCTCCAAAGCATCCTGGGATTTGTAAACCTTTTCTTGTATGAAGAAAAAAAGAACTGTAAGCACTGGACGGGATTAGACAGTGCAGTTGACCTGGATTTAACTGGCAATCCTAGTGAGTCTGCAGTGTCTCATTTGACTCCCTCGCCTACATAAAAATGGAGACATTGGGGGGTTATTCATTAAACTGTGATAACTTCAATGGGATTTTCCATGCGACTCTATTGCAATTTTAATAGGGGAACAAAAAAACATGACAGTGAAGCAGTTACTTTGTGTGAGAGAGGAAGTCATAACCTTTGTGGATTTTGCTGGGGTTTCCCCACCCATTGAAAGTGAGTTGGAGAATAGCCTGGGGTTCGCCTGCTTTCTATTTCTGTTCTGTATGAATATTGAATACCAGCTTTTATTTCTATTCCATGCTTGCTAATCTCTTTGCAGAGGTAATAATGCAATGTAACGTAGGGTCCTTTAGATTCTATTATTCCTACAGTCACTGTCCCAGTTATCTCTAGTAAAAATGTATCCGATTGTTGTAAAACACTGGATTCAATATCTTTGACTAATGATGGCTTCTTAATTACTTTGTAAACAAAGGAACAGAGCTAAGCTAATACTTTCCATGACTAATGAATGTCTCTTAGTGATAAGATTATTTGCCAAACATTGTTGAACCCTCCAGATCATTTGTTTAATGTGGAAATGTTAAAAAGTTTAAACCTTATTTTATAACACTTATACGTGTCCGCTGTTTATTATTTAAAAGGTGTCAGTCAGCTACATTATAACATAGTCCTATATGCCACTGTCCTCTGTTCATTTTCTTCCTGGGTTGCCCTGATCCTTTGCAGTTAAGTACATTTAATGCTGGGCAAGTAAGGACACCGCTATGAAAGAACTGCTGGAAGCTTAGAATGTGTGAGAGGGATACTTGGGCACACTGGCATCAATTAGCCTAATGTACAAGAGACTGTATGTAACATATGCAAGTTTAACTCATTCTGATACAATTGGATGAGAATGTCTTTGCTCAGTCTTGTGAGATAGTTAGACAGAAATAATTTTAGAAATTTTACTCCTTTTATTAAAAGGGAATTTACAAACATATCTTTAAAAGAGTTATTTTATTACATCTACCTACCTGATAATGACTTTGGCCATTATTTTAGTGGTGCTAGTCCATAAGGCACCTAATGGCACTGGAAAACGTGTGTGTGTGTGTTGTGTGTGTGTTGTGTGTGTGTGTGTGTGTGTGTGTGTGTGTATTACGTTCAAATTCCAGTGTTGTGCAGGAAAGGGTTTTGTGGGATAGCACCACTTGGTAAATATGGCTCTTAATCTTTTGCCTCTTATTTTGAATGAATGACTATATTTGATTAGGTTTTGCAGTGTAACAGTAAGACTGTCTGTTTCCATATTTGCTTAGGTACTGGACTGGCATACACTTTTCCTCTCTCCCTTGCGTGCAGTGTTATTGATTAGAAGTGCTAATGATGAAGAGGCTCATAAGGCAGCAATATTAACTATTGTATAGAAAATGCATATTGTGTGCACTTTTCTCATAAATATTAATACAACATTGAAGGGTTGCATATGTAATATATTTAGGAGTGTTTATTTTCACGGTCTGTAAAAAAAGATAACACATTCAAGATTAGATCTTCTTAGGCTAAGGCCCCGCTGCACACGCCCGCACGGCTGCCTTGCTTACTGGCGGCGCGTGCATGTCACTGCAGCCCGATCTGCAGGACTTTTTTCGGCGCAGAGGGCGTGGCCAAAGCAGGTCGGGTGAGCGCAGGCTAAAGCTTTTGGGAGGTTGTGAGTCCGGGAGGAGAGGGGGGGTGTGCAGATTGGTTACACAGCAACAAAACACACACTTCCCCCCCACCCACCCTACCTTTTTGGAGGTGGGGGAAGCTCAGCCCCCGGTGTACCACGTGACGCATCACTGCTCGGGATCACAATCCTCTTGCATCCCCTACCGGTGACGCATCACAGTGCGTAGTGAGCCTTGCAGTGAGGAGGGACTGGGGCCGGCTCGGGAGGAAGTCATGGGCAGGTGAGTGACACGCACGCGCCGACGACCGCAGCGGGTCCTCAGCCTTAAGCAGCTAGGCTCCCTTTCCATCATCCAATCACAGAAGGATGCAGGGGCTGCTTTTCTCTGTTACTACTGGTAGATGGAAAATCGTATGTGTATTTTATTGCCTTAACCATCCTATCAATTATGCTTTTAATCTTGTCTCTGGGAATAGGGTAAAGTTCATTGTTACTAAAGTTTCCCAGAAACCTTGGCAGAGGAGGTAGACCGTCTTTACTGTAAAACAAATTGCCTTCTCCATGAAAATCAATCGGTCAGGTTGAATATAAACATAGCAACTAGCGTTATGTTTCTGCAAAATATTGGATGTCATGTTAACTGCCCCTTGAAAGTAACCAGAGTTACAGTGGCTATTGCCAAGCTCTTAACTCAGAATTTGCAATATTTTTCATTGAGATTTTGGCAGCAGCCTCTATTTTTATCTAGTCGGCTAATTGCAAATTGTTAATAGAGGGTAATATCTCAAAGGAAATATGCAGAGTTGCATACTGTGTGGAAATATGACTTTTGAAGCGTGACCAGACGTAACTTCGCAGGGTTTTTATTTGCTCCCTGTTTGCTAAAACACTCATCCCCGGTGCATTGTAACTCGCAGTAATCCAGATTATCCCCATGGAAAAATGTATCCCATGGAAAACCAGGGCAGGACTCCAATCGCGTAATGATGTGGAGTTAGGTTGGCAGTACTGAAAATTTATTTGCAGTACGTTAACTAGGGATTTCTGCTAAACTCAGGCCAGCAGGACAGATTAATCCAGTCCACTTATTTTCAATTTTATATATTAAAAAGATTAGAAATCACAGGGCAGTTTGAGACCGGAGAGAAAAAAAACCTGAATCCATCTGTTTTAGCAGCAAAGGTCAACCCTAATGAAAACTCATGAGCTAAAAACAGTATACAGTTTTACAGTAGGTGTCACTGCTGAAGACCTTCACTTTCATGGCTTTTAGATTTTCAGTGACATCATCTTCCACTAGCTTCCCACACACTTAACCAAAAGTGTCTATTGTAATCTAGCCTATACTGTGTAAACTATTCTATTCAAGTGGGAGTCACACTTAGGGGAAAAAAAACACTTAACTCATCAATGTAATTGGTTTGCCTTAAAAATACTTTCAGCTTTTAAGTGAGCATATATTTCCATACACTTTGTGGTGTCCATCGACAAATACTGTACAATATATCAGATCATATCTGCAATTCTTGTCCTTCAATCGTGATTAAATTATGATGGTATGAAGAACCAGTACTATTTATTTATTTTTAAATATATTAAGAACCCAGAGCACCATGACTATTTGTATCTCCACACTAACCGTTCTTTTTTAGGAAAATAAAGTTTACTTTGGAAAGACTTCTCCCTTTTTTGTTCTAGTAGCCCTAATGGTCCTAGAGAAAAGCAGATTTGATGTACTGTATGTTGTTATCTTTTTAGAGGACCATGATTTCTTTATAAATAAAATGATGTGTCCAGCGCTTTTGATACCTTTTTTTATACTGTAGGTTTCTTCTTGAAGTAGACCAGGGCTGGTCAACTCCAGTCAGTGGCGGACTTAAAATTTTGCCGCCCATAGGCACTTACCATTTTGTTCTGCAGCGTGAAATTACTACAGGCATACCCCGGTTTAAGGACACTCACTTCAAGTACACTCGCGAGTAAGTACATATCGCCCAATAGGCTAACAGCAGCGGGCGCATGCGCCTGTCAGCATGTCCTGAACAGCAATACCGGCTCCCTACCTGTCCCGAAGCTGTGCACAAGCGGGGAGACTATAGAGCCTGTTACAAATGCGTTATTTACATCAGTTATGCACGTATTGGACGATTGCAGTACAGTACATGCATCGATAAGTGGGAAAAAGGTAGTGCTTCACTTTAAGTACATTTTCGCTTTACATACATGCTTCGGTACCATTGCGTACGTTAATGCAGGGTATGCCTGTACGTGTTTCCATAACAACTTTATGCGGTGGGATGTCGTGATATTGCGCTGCCATTTGATGCTGCAGAAGGAGAAGGGCGGCGTGAAGGAGAAGGCAAGTGACCTGTATGCAAGGGGGAGGGGCACAAAGGAAAAAACCCTGAATTTTCCGCCCAAAAATGTTGCTGCCCGGGCCTACTTTGAAATCACCCACTGACTCCAGTCCTCCAGCCCCCCCAACAGGTAAGGTTTACAGGGTATCCCAGCTTCAGCACAGGTGGTCCAATCAGTCTCTACTTAAGCACAGATGGCTAGTCTTCGATTGAGCCACCTGTGCTGAAGCAGGGATATCCTGTAAACCTGACTGGTTGAGGGGGGGTGGGGAGGCTTGAGGACTTGAGCTTCCCTGAAGTAGACGAGGAAGAACTTGGAGAAGAAACATGGGGTTTCTAAAGCTCTGTACACTATATAATTGTACCTACAGTACGTATGAAGAACTCTAATGCTGAGCCTCTAAAATGTATCGCAACCTACATCAAATCTGTTTTTATGGCATAAATAGTCCATACATTTTTGCAAAACATTTAATTAACTTGGAACACTTGAAAATCACGTACAATGCAAATGCTTTATTTAAGCCAGCGGTGCGCAAAGTGGGGGGCGCGACCCCCAGGGGGGGCGGGAGATTGTGCTGGTGGGGGCGCGGGCAGTTGCGGAGGCACCGCACTCTTCCCCCAGGCATTTAAATTAAATGCTGGGGATCGCGTGAGGCCCCTGCAACTGTTTACTTACCGGGATTCAGCCGTCTGTGTTTCGTCGCCATGGCTATTGACGCCGCGGCACCATGTGACCTGGCGTCACACGTCCACGCAGCGTATTCTGACGCGGATGAAGATAGGCGTGGGGGGGGGGGGCGTGAGAGCCGGGGGCAAAGAGACAGGGGGGCGCAGCACAAAAAGATTGCGCTCCACTGATTTAAGCCACATAGGAAGCAACTGTCAATCTTAACGGTTTGGCTAATAATGGAAACATGATTACTTTTCTGGAAGAGGATCACATTTTGCCTACTGAAAACGAGGTGTTTCGCAAACCGTTTAATAAAACCTGAAACGCATCTGGTCAGAGAATTGTTTCAGAAGGAAAAAATGTCTGCAGCCAGTGAGGCCTTCAATCCTTTAACGGCAAAGGAGTCAAAAGGTAAAAAACATGTATATATTTTAAAAATATTTCTTCCTCAATTTTTTTTTTTTTAATGACGTCAATGCTCTGGGTGTTACCTAATAAACCTGCTATATGACTACTGTCAGCATTCACATATGCGAGTTCTTAATGGGAATGTGTATGTGTATATATGTATATATGTGTATATCTCTCTCTCTCTCTCTCTCTCTCTCTCTCTCTCTCTCTCTCTCTCTCTCTCTCTCTCTCTCTCTCTCTCTCTCTCTCTCTCTCTCTCTCTCTCTCTCTCTCTCTCTCTCTCTCTCTCTCTCAAGTCTGTGAGTGGGTTTACTGGCTTTGCATCTCACCCCAGCCTTTGCTTAAAAGCTGTGTTTAAAGCAGCATGCATTGGCCTAAGGGTAAATATGAGCTTGAGACAAAAGGTGGCACTGTGCTCATTTGCATGTCATTTCCCAGAATCCCTTGCTGCAGTGGAAGTGCTGGGTGATAATGGTGAAAGAGGGTTGCAGACCTGTCTAAGAAATGCAAATGAACATACAATAATATTTATAGTTGCTATATATATATATATATATATATATATATATATATATATATATATATATATATATATATATATATATATATAATTTTGAGTGTGTTTCATTGTTCATTATAAAGTAGTACAGTACATGTGTCTCCATAAGACCCCCCCCCCCCCCCCAGCTCGTGTTTTCAAAGGAAGTGGGGGAGGGGAAATTTAGCAAAGCACTGTCCTTTTCCCCTGAGGGGAATTTGTGAGTGAGGTAATGGAAGCACGATGTGACCAGGCTCACCTCACAGCACTATAACTGCTGCCTGTACAGGGGAACTATTCTCACTAGCTGCTACCCACTCATGTATACAGTATGGAGCCTCCAGCATAATCATAGGGACAGTGGCTAACCTGCAAATAGAATGAGGGGTTTACAGACCTTTTTATTTTGAACAGTCCTTTAGTTTTAAATGTAAAGGCAATCCTGCTGTTATCCTATTTCCATGCAAGTTTGTATACAATGTATTGCAGTATTATTATTTTGTGTGGAGGTGGTACCGAGCTATCCTGTAGCATTAAAATGGTTTCTCAGAAAATAAATACACACTGTATGCTTCCTGCATAAATCCTTGACCGCACCTTGAATATGTACAACAGTTTTGGGCACCACAGTTGTGAAACTGGAAAAAGTGCAGAGAAGAGCCACCAAACGAATAAAGGGGATTGGAAATCTGACTTTTGTGAGGAGAGGAGGAAATCTAACAAATTAGATTGGTTTATATTAGAAAAGAGACGTCTAAGAGGACATATAACAATTTTCAAATATATGCAAGGTCAATACAAGAAACATTCAAGAGAACGTTTCACCCAAAGGATAGTAGAAATGACACTGGGTCATCCACTTGGATTAGCAGAGGAGAGTTTGCCTTGACCGGAGTCAGAAAGGATCCCCCCCCCCCCCCCCCCTTACTGATGCCAGGATTCACAGAGCTCCAAAGCAGTGTTGCTGGAACTCGATCGATCCATTGTCAAACCAGCAGAGTTCTTCATGGATGAAATTGTAGTGTACAGAGCTTTCGGAGCCTCATACTATAGGTTTCTTTTTCAAGTGTATTTGAAGGAGATATATTTTTAAGCCTTATACTGATTGGCTTGCAAAGTTATTACGACATCTGGTTGGCCGAGAGACCAACCAGATAAAGGGAAGGCTCAAACTAAAATAAACTTGGGCCAGAAACTAGTGCAACTGTAAAATAAGAAAACCAGTGCTCTAAGGGGGTTAAGCTTAAAGGAAAAATCATGGGGGGATACCGAGCAGACCACCCCACTTAAGGCCCACTGGGAGGTAAATGCAGGTACCTGCCCAGTGACCACAGCGTGGGTGAACTCTGCTCGGATATGAGAGCAGACCAGCACCCAGAACAGAGCCTGGCAGGTAAGGGATACCTCTCAGCCAAACGATATATATATATAAAACTCAATAGTGTTTGATTGTTAGTAGATGTGGGGAATCTCATTGGTCTGCCCCCCCCCCCCCCCCCCACGCCTCTCATTGGCAGGAGGTACGCTGACATCACGGACACACCTACTCCACTATGACACACACAGACACACACACTCATAGCTTCTGAGACTCTCCCTGCGGACTTGCCCTACCCCCCTGGGATCACCCCTGCGGACTCACCCACCGACCTTGGTAAAGTCTAACCCGCTTTCCAACCCTCTCTCTCCCTGCACCCTTTTCTACCTCTCCACCGCCTCAATCATCACACACCTCACTTTCAAACCCTCTCTCTGCCTTCTTCAACATCACTCACCATCAATATAAACCGCCTCTGCTGTACACCCCCCTCTTACCCGTCCACGCCACCGCTGTACACCCCTCACAAATCATGACCTCGACTGTGCAGACCCCACCGCGCCTCCCCGCTTACTGTCCAATGGCCCGGTAATAAGCACGCTGACCACCTCGGCTGTGCACCACGATTACTGTGTCAAAATGGCCGTTCCCGCCCGCTCCGCTATGACGCTCACCGTCTCCGCTATGCCTCCCCCTGTTACCCCTCAGAAATGTCTTCACAGGCTTCAAACCATTACCGCAATATACCCTTACTGCTACACTTTACAAGCTCTTCCCTCCCCTGCTCCTCTTACCTGTCCGACAACACAGCCCGCGCTTGCACTGGACATCTGGCCCCATCATCGCCGGCACCGTTACTGTGACAAAATGGGCGCCTTCCCGGCCGATACGCTATTCACCCCCTCCATTGTCCCCCTTCCTTTCCCCCCCCCCCCCCCTTCACGCAAAAAATTTCGATCACCGCCTCCACTCTCCACAGAAACCACCAATATCCTCCACTCCACTGTGCACACCCCCTCCAGACTTACCCTTCCAAAATGGCCGGTTTCCACCATGCTCCGCTATGCACCCCCACCTGCTCCCCGCTTACTGTCCAATGGCCCAGTAATAATTACTGTGTCAAAATGGCCGTGCCAGCTATGCTATGACGCTCACCGTCTCCGCTTTCCGCCTCCCTCTGTTACCCCTCAGAAATGCCTTGCCTTCACCGGCATCACACCATTACTGCAATATACCCTTACCGCTACACTATACACGCTCTTCCCTCCCCTGCTCCTCTTACCCGTCCGACAACCCAGCTCGCAAAATGGCCACATACCACAATAACCGCCTCCGCTATGCCTCCCCCTGTTACCCCTCACACCGGGAAACAAAGCGTTTAAGGGGGTGGGGGGAAATCGGATATGTGAACTGGGGGGGAGGAGGCGCTGCTCTGAACGGGGGGGGGGGAGGCCAGAGCTGTGAAGAGGGGGGGGAGAGTGGAAGGGAGTGGAGGAGAAGGGGAGCGACAACATTACATCCCGGGCAACGCCGGGTCTATCAGCTAGTGTGTGTGTGTGTGTGTGTGTGTGTGTGTGTGTGTGTGTGTGTGTGTGTGTGTATATAGATATATAGATAGATATCTATCTCTATATAGATATATCTATATCCAGCTTGGCTAATGCCAGGAGGAGGTCCCTGGCCCTAGTGGTACTTGAAGGAGAAACCTATGATGTTTTGAATGCTCTGTACACTATCATTTAATCTATTAAGTACTGTAATGTAGGTCTGCTAAAAAAGTATTACAGTCGGCATCAAATCTGTTTGCATGCATATTCTATATCTTTTTTTTTTTTTCTTAAATATGGTTTGAAAAAAAGGGTTTGCGTCAGCATTTAACACGTTCAGAACATTTTAAGACTCTCGTACAGTAACTCTGGCAGTTGGCTTCTGTATTAATGGTATGGCTAATAATGGAAACATGATTACTTTTTATAGAAGGAAGACCGTGACATTGTGCCTACTGAAAACATCTGGTTACAAGAAAAACCACTCTGTTGCTAGAAAAGTCTGCAATAACTTGCAAAGTATCAAAAAAAAATTGTGTGCTGATCACGCGCATTTTTAAGTGAAACTTATTTGTCTTTTGTCACAGAAATTGTATTTGTAATGGTGATGTTTTTAATAAAAAATTATTTTTGTGCCAAAGTGCAAAGAAGTTTGACTTGGAACGCGTGTTTTAGCTATTTGCACTTCTATATTTATAGTAACTGAATTAGTTGTGTGTGGTTTGTATGCGAGTCAGTTTGTGTGTGTGTGTGTGTGTGTGTGTGTGTGCGCATGTGTCTCTGTGTCCTGCCCCCCTCTCTCCTGACTCCCTACCATCCACGGAGCTGCGGACACAGGGGGGAGTCTCCCCCCCCTGGCAGAGCTGCGGACACGGCTGTGAGTTGCCTGCTGCTGGTGCCTTGTACTGGAGCAGCCCCCCCTCTCTCCTCTTCTCCCCCCCCCCCCCCCCTTCCCGGCAGTACTGAAACACGGCCGGAGCAGCCCTCACTCTCCCCCTGGCGGAGCTCCGGACACGGCTGTGTGTGTACTGCTGCAGCCAGTCCCCGTGCTCGTGGTTCACTGGGGGGGGAGGGGGTGTCGCTAAAGCGGTTTCACTTAAAAAACAAAGTTAAACATCTCTAGATTTAAAAATCCTTCCTTCCTTCTTAAAAATACTTAGATGTCAATGTCCCAGGTTTTATCTATTACATTTACTGTGACTAATATCAGCAATAATATATGCAAGTTCTTGATTGGAATGTATATATCTGAGTGTTTTTCATAGTTCATTATGAAGTAGTACAGTAAGTGTGTTTCCGTCAGACCCCCATGCTCATGTTTTCAAAGGAAGTGGGGGAGGGGAGATTTAGCAAAGCACTGTCCTTTTCCCCTGAGGGGAATTTGTGAGTGAGGTAATGGGAAGCACGATGTGACCAGGCTCACCTCACAGCACTATAACTGCTGCCTGTACAGGGGAACTATTCTCACTAGCTGCTACCCACTCATGTATACAGTATGGAGCCTCCAGCATAATCATAGGGACAGTGGCTAACCTGCAAATAGAATGAGGGGTTTACAGACCTTTTTAATTTGAACAGTCCTCTAGTTTGAATGGACAGAGAAAGCGCTGCACCACAAAATAAATGAGTGAAAGAGGGTGAGCTAAACAATTTTATTTCCAAAAATAGAGGATTACACGGACATGTTGCGCTCCACGGAGCTTTATCAAAGTGTACCGAGCCATCCTCCACAGTGGGTTTTTGTATGCTCGGCGAACCCGGAAGCAATTCCGTAATTCGCGCCATACAACTCGGCGTGATAACGTCAAAGCGTCATCACATCAACCCATATTGTTTTAAAACAAAAACAACCCAGAAGGCTTTATTAGACCATAGATAAGTGGTATTCAGAACAGAAAGTGTCCTGCCACGCGTTTCACGCAAATGTTGCGCTTTCTCAAGGAGTAGGTAATCCTTGAGAAAGCACAACATTTGCGTGGGTGGACACTTTCTGTTCTGAATACCACCATGTTCTAATAAAGCCTTTTACTAGTTTTTCACTACCTGGGTTCCCTGTTTTTTTCCTTCGTGGATTTTCTGGATATCTCTTGAGTGCCCTGGAACATTGTCACAGTCTTGCTGATGTTACTTTGCTTTCGGCGGCACCCGAGGGGGGTGTGGTGGGAGGGGGGGGTGGAGGAGGCTTCTTTGTTGCCACGGATGTGCGGTTTGAATCTCCACAGAGGGCAGGACTCTGAGCCATGGGAGAGGGTCTACACCAGGAGGTAAGAAGGTTTCCTTTGCCTCCATGACACCTCACTCAGTCCCCTGACAGAGCGAAATAGAATTTATACATTGATGGGATTTTACTTGCGACTGATATCGGGACACAACACTGCAACCTCCAGGACTCTCTACCTTCCCTGACGGAGCTCTCACCATTCCTCCCCCCGGTCCATACTTAACTTCCCTTATGATATTGTACAATAGGCTTGCCATCTTGAAACGCCTTATTGTCTAATAGAGCATTTTTCTTCTCTGCGCTTATAGTGCCGGCGATGTC
>NC_134484.1:253131059-253248559 GCF_040206685.1 Ascaphus truei
AGACATCTATACGTTCTTTAGTTGTACCATTTGTCAAGTGCAGTACAGTGTTTCAAAAGAGTTATGACCTTTCTTCGGTTATAGAAGGTAGGGACATCTGACCTTGAAGTGTTTGCTTCTGCTTTGCATTTAACAAATGGCACAAGTGAAGAATACTTTGTAATTTCGGTAATTAAATGTACTAAGAACGTCTTTATTACGAACCATAACCTACTTATCGAAAACCAAAAGTTATAAAGTAAAGTAGACTTTATTTAAAAAATAAATAAAATTCAACTACTGTATATTATATATTTTGCATAAAATTGCAGTAAAATTTTACGAATCTAACTTTCCTTTCAATTTTATATCAAGAAACAATTATGCAGCACTTACTTACTGAATGCTTCTAAATGTCAACATATTTTTCAGAAAATGTCCAGCTGAACTGGAATTCAGGCATGCAAGGTGCTTCTTTTCCCCAAAATACTCATGGCGCAGAAAATGCTCAGCCAAAAGCTTATGTTGTTAATCAGAGCACCCAGAACAGACCACAAGTTCAGTCAACCCAAAATTATGCGGTGCAAAATACCTTTTCCCAGGACACCCGTAAAACAGAAAATAGTTATTTGAACCCAAGCTCAAAGATGCAAGAAGCCTCCTCTTTGCCTCAAAATACTCAGAAAAGAGAGTGTCCTCCATCATACCAGAATTCTATGCCGCAGTCTGACTCCTTACCCCAAACTGATGTGAACGCAGAAGACATTCAGTTTTATAAGAAATTAAAGGCATTACTGGCCAGTCTGCCCCAAAACAGCCCAAGCACAGAAAATGTTCTGCTAGACCCAAAACTGATGATGCTAAAGGCTTTGTTGCTAGATAAAACCCCGAGCACAGAATATGTGCAGTTGAGCCAGAAATTGATGACGCTAAAGGATTCTCAACCCCAAAATACTCCTAGCACAGAAAATGTTTCTTTGAATCAGAAACTGATGATGCTAATGACCTCTCAGAATTCATCAAACCCCGAGAACGTTATGTTGAACCAGAAACTGATGATGCAAATGGCCTCCATGGGTGAAAATTCTGTGAGCTTTGAAAATGTCCCGCTCAACCAGAAATCAATGATGCCGGTGGGCTCTTCGGTTCAAAACACTTCAAGTACAGAAAATGTCCAGTTGAACCAAAATGCAATGATGCCAATGGCCCAGAACTTACAGAACACAGAAAATCGTTACCCTGAACTATATCAACCGAATATGCAAGCTGTGCAGGATTATTCTAATACATCACAAAACCGTGGAGATTTTGGATATGAAGGGCAAAAGGAAGGCCCTTACAGTTCTCAATATAACACCCCTCTTGACCCGATGAGCTACCAAGAATCTTATGGTGCTCCACGTGACAATGCTGCTGCCGGTATGACCTACCAAACAAATGAAATGCCACAGAATCAATATCAGGATATCCCACCTGCATCGGACATGTACCCCAGTAATTCTGAATGGGAAAATCCACCAGATCCATCTTATTGTGAGCCTTTTGCGACCACACCAGCTGACGATCCGTCTTCATATCATGGTGGCTATGTAGAAGAACAATCTAGTGTCCCTTATACAAGAGTGTGTCTGTCTCCTGGTGCTTCTGATATGTCTCATGAGGCTAAAAATGTGAAACAGTGGCAGGGGCCAGCAAGTTATAGTGGGACAGATGTTCCAGAGCGTGAAATCTTCGATCAGTATAGGATGCCTAATGACTCTTCAAGCATGAGGTGTTCTCCAGGTAGTCTCCAAACATCATCTGCACATCAGTCTGAATGGAGACGAGAGCCAAGACATGACAATGAGTTAAATCGCTCAAGAGAATCCGACAATTACTCCCCATCTGCAAAATATTCTGAAGATCCGGCTTATTATTCCAGCTCACATGAGAATGACAGGGGGCCTGGTAGAAATAATTCGCGTTATGCCAAGCGTCCTCGAATGGACACGGATTGCGTTGTTCCACATCGCTCTGGTTCAGATAGGGGCTCGTACCGTCGCTCTACAGAACCAAGCGAGTCACTAAATCTGGAAGGCCTATCTTCAGACATCCTAAAAAGAATTCGAGGAAAGGATTTATTTACTGTGTCCGCTATCCTTAGCGAGTATAAAGAAACTCACCAATCAAAATGAGGTAAGTTTAGACGTGCAATAGTTTAATTCTTTTTTGTGTAGTTAAGTAAATAAGAGCAGTAACATTACCCACATGTTCTCCTGCCACATGTGGAAATCAAACAAGACAATAACTGGTGCAGGAGAAATATGAAGTTGATGGCGCTCACATGGACTTGTAATATCGAATACTTTATTTGTAAAGTTGGATCAACATTTTGGTCCCAGTGTGGACTTTTGTCAAGATATCTTGACAAAGGCCCATGCGGGGACTGGAATGTTGATCCAACACATACAGGATAAGTATCTGTCTACATTTTGCATAGGTTGAACCCAAGCTCTTCCCCCCCCCCCCCCAAGCTCTTCCCCCCCCCCCAAGCTCTTCCCCCCCTCCCCAAGCTCTTCCCCCCCTCCCCAAGCTCTTCTCCCCCCCCCAAGCTCTTCTCCCCCCCCCCCAAGCTCTTCTCCCCCCCAAGCTCTTCTCCCCCCCCAAGCTCTTCTCCCCCCCAAGCTCTTCTCCCCCCCAAGCTCTTCTCCCCCCCCCAAGCTCTTCTCCCCCCCCCCAAGCTCTTCTCCCCCCCCCCAAGCTCTTCTCCCCCCCCCCCAAGCTCTTCTCCCCCCCCCAAGATCTTCTCCCCCCCCCAAGCTCTTCTCCCCCCCCCCAAGCTCTTCTCTCCCCCCCCAAGCTCTTCTCCCCCCCCCAAGCTCTTCTCCCCCCCCCCCAAGCTCTTCTCCCCCCCCCCAAGCTCTTCTCCCCCCCCCAAGCTCTTCTCCCCCCCCCCCCCCAAGCTCTTCTCTCCCCCCCCAAGCTCTTCTCCCCCCCCCCAAGCTCTTCTCCCCCCCCCCAAGCTCTTCTCCCCCCCCCAAGCTCTTCTCCCCTCCCCAAGCTCTTCTCCCCCCCCAAGCTCTTCTCCCCCACCCCAAGCTCTTCTCCCCCACCCCAAGCTCTTCTCCCCCACCCCAAGCTCTTCTCCCCCACCCCAAGCTCTCCCCCCCAAGCTCTTCTCCCACCCCCAAGTTCTCCCCCAGCTCTCTTTCCCCCCTCCCGCTCTCTTTCCCCCCCTCCCGCTCTCTTTCCCCCCCTCCCGCTCTCTTTCCCCCCTCCCGCTCTCTTTCCCCCCTCCCGCTCTCTTTCCCCCCTCCCGCTCTCTTTCCCCCCTCCCGCTCTCTTTCCCCCCTCCCGCTCTCTTTCCCCCCTCCCGCTCTCTTTCCCCCCATCCGCTCTCTTTTTCCCCCTCCCGCTCTCTTTTTCCCCCTCCCGCTCTCTTTTTCCCCCCTCCCGCTCTCTTTTTCCCCCCTCCCGCTCTCTTTTTCCCCCCTCCCGCTCTCTTTTTCCCCCCTCCCGCTCTCTTTTTCCCCCCTCCCGCTCTCTTTTTCCCCCCTCCCGCTCTCTTTTACCCCCTTCCGCTCTCTTTTACCCCCTTCCCGCTCTCTTTTACCCCCCTCGCGCTCTTTTACCCCCCTCGCTCTCTTTCCCATCCCCCCCGCTCTCTTTCCCGTCCCCCCCGCTCTCTTTCCCGTCCCCCAGCTCTCGTGTCGTCCGTCCCCCCCGCTCTCGTGTCGTCGTCGTCCCCCCCGCTCTCGTGTCGTCGTCGTCCCCCCCGCTCTCGTGTCGTCGTCGTCCCTCCCGCTCTCGTGTCGTCGTCCCCCCCCCCGCTCTCGTGTCGTCGTCGTCCCCCCCGCTCTCGTGTCGTCGTCGTCGTCCCCGCTCTCGTGTCGTCGTCGTCCCCCCGCTCTCGTGTCGTGTCCCCCCCGCTCTCTGTCGTGTCCCCCACTCCCCACTCTGTTTCTCTACTTTCCCCTCCCCCACTCTCGCTCTCCCCCCAGCCATCTTTCACCCATGGCCTGCTCTCTCCCCTCCTCCCCCTCTCAAATGAAAAAAAATCATGCGTCTAAAATTCCCCCCTCCCCTGGCTCCTGTGCTGTGCGCAGTGATGTCTGATCTGTCAATCACTGTTGTGACCCGCGCGACTGTGATTGAAGGGTCAGTCACTGCTGCTTAGTGAGTTGTGTGGGGGAAAGGGGGTGGAGAGCATGAGACAGTGTCCATACTCCTGCCTCTCGTGCTGAAGCGTGCTCACGCTGTGGCTGGCCAGCGCAAGCAGGAGCTTTTGCCTGGCCTGGCCGGCGAGGCAGTGAGCGCGCTTCCGAGGCGGGGCATCGGCCCCCCGGAGCATCAAATCTCCCACCTCGCTGGCAGCCAGTCTCTCCCCGGTCCCCTTGGGACCCTCCTCCCCACCCCCCTGCCGCAACAACTCACCCCGCGAGCAACAACTCACCCCACTGCCAGGCAGTCTCTCCCCCGTCCACATCTCTCCCCCTGCTCCACTCACCTTTTCCTCATTGGCTGCTTTGGAGTCACGTGAGCGGACTCAGCGCTCAAACTAAAATCCGACTGTCGGGTGAAAGTCAGCACGCCTGCGGAAGCATGTTCGAGCCCCTGCTAAAGCCGCTCTCATTGCAGGGGCTCACTGCCGAGCGTCAGCGCCTAAGCGTTGACCATGTCGGCAGCATGAGTCGGCAGAGGCGCACAAAGGCTGGGGATGGTGCTAGTTGGAGAGCTCCAGCCCCTGCTCTCGATGCATACTGGGGAAGGAGTCTCTGTGAGGGAGTGACGGTGTCAATCACACACACCCAGCCGCATGCACTGACACAGAGCCGGTGTCAGGTAGGGGGATAAGCGCTGTTATCCTGGAGACTTCTCACCTTCTTGGTTGCTGCATAGCCCTGGATGTCCCCCCACAATAATTCATGACCAATATAAGTGGTTGAAAACATCTGCTTGATGTAGAAAAATTACTTCTGTTAAAGATGGTGAAATGTTTTGCAAATTAACTATTTTTCCTACTCCTTTGCAGAAACTCATATCCTGCTGTTGACGAAAGTGAAGGTGGTAGTCAAACGAGCATGCAGCAAAGATCCTGGATTTTGTCAGTGTGTGAATAGCTTCATAGATTCCTGTACAGTGACTATATTGGGGATTGTATTATCAAAGGAAGTGTTATTTAGCTGTTAATGTTTTAGTTGTCAATTTATACTACTTATTTTTATGAAAACATTTGCATTATTACAGTAACATTTTCATTTCTCCTATCCACCCCCAATGAATATAAAAAAACTTGAAATTAAACAAAAGGTATACATTTGTCGTAACACGAGGCGACTGGAGTTTTAATGTTCTGTTTAGAAGTGTGGTGAAGGTCTGTTGAGGAGAAACAGGCATCTCACCCATGTTATTGTTTGGAAATTAAAAATATTCCATTGTTTGTGTATGGTTTGCCTTTACATCAAGTTCTTAGCCATTTAATAAACCCTATGCTATTCTCTGTGATTTGTGTTATTTCTACTTTCATATATTGTCAACCTAACGAGCACTTTTCTACAGCTACCTGGTATGGCAGGTTTTAAACAGATTCCCCAAATAAAGACATCATGCACGTGGGCCTTCATTCTACTTTTACAAAGACCTGCAGGCTCCCAAACCAATGAAAAGGGGCTGCGATTTGAACATGTTAATCACCGCATCACAATGGTTGCAGTGAAGTCTATTCTTATTCCAACTGCCCAGACCTGTTCTGGATGTATTTCCTGATGGAATCTTCATAACGAATCATTCTCAGAAAGGAGTAAGCAGTCCAGGGTTGTGGACATGATTTAGGAGGCAGGAAGAGCACTGAGAATTCAAGATTATATATTATATGTTGCAAGCACAGGGGGTGGGGGGGGAAGTACTCCATGTAAGGCCGCACTTTATAGTCCTAGCGACGTTGTGACGTCATCTGTCGCCGCAGCATTTTTTGCCTATAGTGTAGGAGATGGTGACCGGGGGGCGTGGCCATGAGCGGTTCGCCCTCATTGGCTGAACCGCTCATGGGCCTGCTGACGTCACACGGCGGTCGCCGAAAAAATACATTTCCTTTGACTTAACGGATTTTGTTCGCGCCTACTATAGGTGCATGCGATAGATTAAATAAACTTGTTTTGACTGACTCGACGCTCCGTCGCCAGGACTATAAGCGCGGCCTAAGAGAAACAAAGAAAGGTGAAAAGGCACACGGGGACTAGGACTTCCGCATTTTGATAACCCATACACTCAAACCTATTCGCTGCCCCAGTGGTTTGAAATACGTTACTTTGCACGTTAATTTGCAATGCATTTACAGGCACCTTGGGTAACTGGATAGAAAGGTGAGGGGCCCTATGATGTCTGAAGAGTGATTGATAGACGGAGACTGACTACACATGAGTGACAGGCAATCCCATTCAAGTGTTGCCAACCAGTGACCTACAGATGCAGCGGCTGTTATTCGAACACTTCACGTGTTGTATACCTCGGAATACCCATGTTATGGCGCGTGATTTCTTCCAACCGTACCGCCTTAAGACGTGTGTTGACTCGTGTTTTTATCAAGTGCAGAAAATTGCATTTTAGTGTTGTCTGCAATACCGTCAAACTCAAGTGGGCGATTGCGAGTTGTCTGAAAAATGTAATTGCAATTACAGTAAACCTGTCTCTTATTGCCGTACAGTACTTCAAATGTGTATACTGTAATTTTAATATTAACGTTACGAGTTTGTATTCCTTTTAACTTTATTATCCTGTACAAATAAAATTGTTCCTTTAAATTCAAAAGAAGCATTTGAACCCCACCACCCCCAAATAAAAATTACAGCACCTCATACAGTGCTGTATACAGTACAGTACAATTAAAAAGCAAGGGATTGTAAGAATGGCAATAAAGTATTATAAACATGCTTCACATAATGGTTTATTAAAAATCAGTCCTTCGATAAGCCCATGTCAAGAGAGAGAGTGAAAAAAGGGATTTTTTTCCCCCCCAGACTACCTCCAGACCCTTCACAGTTCATCAAAGCCTGAAACATAATGCATGGCTCTGGGGGAGGTGTCGATAAGAAGTTGAATTTGCCTTTATTTGTTAGGCTTTGTGGAGGGGGGGGAGAGGGAGGGAGGTGCTATTACAATAGCTTAGCCAGTCCGGGTGTGTGCAGGATCTTTAGTTAAAACCAGAGACAGAACATGAAACACAGACAGAGCTCAGTGCACATCCAGTGAAACTTATACACGGTACAGTGCCTAAATATATATGTATAGATATCTATTAAATAAAATGGTCTTTTAGTTTAACATTTTGGCCAAAGTGTTGTAAGCCCCTGAGCCACTACACGGCAGACCACATCTCAAGGGTCCCTAACACTAATATAAATTCTTAATAACCTGTGCATTACCAGGAAGAATGATTTATAATAAATCTGTCAAAATTAGTTGCATAGTTCTAAGTCTGATTGAAGCTTTTATTAACCTGTACATTACCAGGAAAAGCACTCTATTAGATTTGTCACAATCATACTGCAAGCAAGCAAGTTCCCCTGAGTGGGAGATGCTATGGAGTGAGCTTTTAACCATTTAAATGTAGGAGGGGGTGAGCTTCAATTAGGTAGGAGGTTGCCACCCTCCAATCAGCTAAGACCAGCTGAACAAGAATTGTAAAACATACAGGACACCTACAAGCTCATATTGAACCCCCAAAATAACCACAACATATATATATATATATATATAAGTGTCACAGAGGTGTGAATTAATACCAGTGACCAGGTATATTACGGTAAAATTAGCCTCTGCATGGGTCAGCCTAAGGCCTCGGCCAAGGTTCTGGCGGGCGGGCGCTGAGGCTCAGGGAAAGCGGGTGCTTTCCCTTGGCCTTAGGCAGCGTGCCGTCCGGGGGCATGTCGGCGGGCGGGCCAGTGACGTCACGGAGCTGGTTCGCCCTCATTGGGCGAACCGCTCAAGTGACCGGCCCTGTGCTCCGGTAAGCGCTTGATTTTAAAATTTCCTAAAGACCTACGCTTCCGCGCGCTTGCGGAAGCGTAGGTGAGCCCCTACTAAAGCCGCTCATTGCGGCTGTAGGGGCTCACTGGTAAGTACCAGCGCTGACCATGCCCGAGGCCTAAGAAATAACTTACACACATTAAATCACTCTCAGCTTTATCACTTAGTTGGAGCACCCCCTGAAGCCCTATACCAGGTCCATGGTACCTGGGCATGTATCTGGGGTACCCCTCCTTATACTAGGGACTCTTAGTATAGCTGCATGTATACATTAACCCCTTCATGCCTGTTTACCTTGTCTGGAAGATACTGCAGCAGGAATCCTGGCAGCGAGTCGTAATAGCGCTTTCAGAGTCAGAGTTTGCCTGGAGCAATGTGCTTGGCTGTATCCGAGAATCTCACTAGATTCCCGGATCCAATTCCCGGGGTATCCCATAACTCCGGAACCCCGATACATAGCCACATTCTGTAAAGACTTTCTCCAACAAACCCACCCTGAAACTTACAGTCTAGAAATCTCCCGGTCCCAGCATCAGAGTAAAGGCAAAACAAACACAAATCTTTAATGTCGCATAATTTGCCCACAGTCACAGTAATGCATTTAGGATATCTGGGTCCAAGAGCTAACACTCTAGGACCTCAACACACAGATCAGGGGTAACCAAGTGGGCTGAACCTTTATTAGTGAGCCTGGTTAACCCCCTCACCGTCACACTTACCCATTAACAAGATCTTGTCCTGTCCAACACCTTCTAAATCTCACTGACACTGGTTGAAGTGACTATAAATGTAGTGCCTGATTTAATAACAAAATATCCCCTCCAAATTGGTTGTCGAATATATATTTTAAAAAATGGGATGGGCGGGGGGAGGGGGGGGGGAGAATCACGATCATTTGAACAACTAAACATTGTATTTGGTATAAAGAAATAGAAAGGTCAACTTATTTTGCTGTACAATAGTATGTTTTTTTAATTTTTATTTCAGCTGTTTCCAACATATGAAACATACTTTAAAATGCATATTTTATGGGTTTATCAAGCAATTAGTGTGTACTGCAATCTATGTTACTTTCTCTTTGGCGGGAGTTTGTTGGTGCCATGTCACACTTCATTTCTAGGGCAACATTAATGAGGAATACATGCAAGGATATGGGCGGCAAACGTCTTCCCGAGTGAAAGATGGCCGCCCTGGACTTATTGGCCACGCCCCCGGTAGCTGCCCAGTGTCTTCCGTCGGCTGCTTGGGCCCGCTTGTTCACATCTGACGGTTTGACCCCTTTATGTATTTGAGCACTTCCGTGACGGCGCTGAAAGATTACGTCACGGGCGAAGGCGAAGGCCGTGTGTGTGTATCATTTATATAGATCAGCAAGCAGTTCATCGCGCCGCTGCAGGTAATCAGGACAGGAGTATACCGCGCTATATACACACACGTAGTTCATGTTTTAATCTACCGGGCCAATGTATCTCTTGTTGACTACGTGATGTAACATACGCCCAGCTTAAGGTGCCATATACTGTGCATGTTGTGTTCGGTATATATTACCGCGGAAGGATGCACTGCTTGTTATTGTTATCTTTGCTAGATATGGAGGAGCGCTGATTACCTGGCACATTGCATGTTTTATCTCTGATATCTTAATGAAAACATGAAAAGAGTTGATTCTTTACAAGTGGCATTTTTTCTTCTCCCAACAGTGGAGGTTAGATGGCCGTATTATAGTGTCTATTATTACTGCCAATTGCACCGTCACTGATATGTGGATTGAGCGTTGCTCAACATCAAAAGCTATCTGCGAGAAAAATAAATAATTATACACACACACACACACCCCACACCCACACACACCCCCCCCCCCCCCCACACCCCCCCCCCCCCCCCCCCACACCCCCCCCCCACACCCCCACCCCCCCCCCCACACCCCCCCCCCGTAAAATAGCAACCTGCCAATGGTGGGACAATTGTCACTTGTAGGCTACAATTACTTTCCTCCTCCCACTTATGTCAGGTTGAGGGGACAAAGTATTAAAACACATGTTTATCATTTTCGTGGTAAATGAAAAAAATAAATAAACAGGTGAGACAAAACTGTAGATTATGTCTAAGATACATGGTAGGCCATTTGAAAATAAAAATAAAATTGTGTGTAAAATATATTGAATGCGACATTCTGTGGGAAATATCTACTCTAATAGTAAACAGGTATGTCCTTTATCTAATAGAACAACCTTTTTAAAGATGAGCACTGAGAGTAAAGCATACACAGCAATGCAAAAGAAAAAATGTTGCCAGGTAAGTTGAGAACACTTATTTTTTTAAAGATTTGATCCACTGTTAAATATAAAATGGGTCATCAAGTGATGTGAGAACGCTGTTCAGGATAAAATAATACAACACACACATGCTAAACAAGTCTACTTTGTTGTCTGGCAGACTTGTGTAGAACAATGTAGATAGATTTTTGGGGTTCAAATTTCAGCTTCACTGAAGATCCCATTTGAGGGGTTAATTTTGCATGTTGTGTGAAAATACTGAGAGGGATTCACAAAGTGCAAAATGAAACCTCTTTGCTTGGTATTAGTGGGAAGTACACTAGAGTGAGATAAGTCTAGGTCCAGTACACGGACAGCAAATAAACAATCTTCAATAATGAATAAACAAAACATAAACGGCGCACTGAATGAGTGAAAAATAAGTGAGGGCATGTTTAGTGTATATGTTACCACTCGTGGATGCAGGTGACTTGCTTCGTGGGGACTCCTTACTGCATCCACGAGTGGTAACGTATACCCTAAACATGCCCTACATATTTGACTGACTATTTTGTACGTACATTTCTATCACTTTTATAATCGCATTATAATTACTTATTAACCCTATGAGAGTCGTGCGCTGTGTTTCTTTTCTTCAATAATGAATAGATGCTTTGCTATAACAGATGTTTCCTTAGACTAACAAGATATGAAAAGGTTTAGTTTGTAGTTAGAAAAAGCTTTATCACACCTTGCTTGATGAATATTACCTCAGAGCAGATGAGAAACAGCTAACCAAAAGACTACTCCATCTAGAACCTAATCATCTTAGTACTGCAAAGGACTGAAGTTTGGTATTGTAAACTGCCTCAGGAATCAATATCGGAATCTGTATTTTCACACAACAGGGATCTTATGGTATTTTCAGTGCTTAACTAACCAGCATTGAATATAAGGAACGAAACAAACACATATTTTCAAACCTCTATGAAGAATTTACACGCTGGTCCAATATGTCACACCCTTTAGTATTAATATAAAGTCGATAATACTACAATTCTGCAGTACTGTATATGTTCCACAATTGGTTTGCTTAAAGTTACGTGCTCCTAACATACTTGCAAACATTGCATGAGGATGATGAAAAAATAAATAAATACAAATCTGCTTACATCTTGAAGTCCCGAAAGGAATTAGCAACAGATTTTTAGCTTTCACATAAAATGCAAGATGTTTGGAAATATGTTAAGGATCATGGAGGTGGTGTGAGCATCAACCAGTATTCAAATGGAGTAAATTATTGATGGAGGCTAAGCAAAGGGTGCACTGCAGGAGTGAGTTTACTAAGCATAAAACATTATTAGCTGTCCTGTGCAATAGAAAAATTAGACAGCACTTCAAGTCTTGAGCTCCATGGTATATAGATGGAGTTGGTGCGAATAGGAGCATGAAAGCATCATATTTCCTGGGGCAACCTTTTCTCTACAGTTGGTTGAAGGAGGTTAGTCCTGGCCCCAAAAAAAGCTTACAGTCTAATAGTCAGCATTTTAGTCATTCCTACATTAACAGGCACATGTATGCATCTTTTGGGGAAGTAATTCTTTTTCATTGTCTTGTTTACAGATCTGCCTGTGTTCCTTTGTAAACTTAAAGAGCCTAGAGTTGCATATGAAAAGCAACAACTGCAAGGTAACGTTGCTGCAAATGAAACGATTGTCTACCACAGAAGTACCACATCTCTGACCAGATTTATATTGCAAGGCAGAGGAGGTCACAATATAGTGTGGCAGTGTGAACCTATTGCCTCGCTTCTCATTCTGACAAACCTAATCAGGTTAACCTAAAATTACATATTTGGGGACCAGAAAAACGGTGATGGTTCAGTATGGTTACATACCTCTAAACAAGAGGTGCTGCATTTGACTCAATTAGCTTCTGTCCCCTGGCAACACCCGGACACAGGGAAAGTTTACATGTGCTGTATGAATGGGATTTTATCTGTTCAATAATACCAGCAGTGATGGCAACTGTCTCCCCCCCCCCTTCCCCGCTTTTTGGTGTTAGAACAATCCCTTTTAATTATTTATCTGGGTTAAATGTTCCTCTACGTAGAGGAGCACACATTTAAACTTGTTCTCCTTGCAGCTGAATGATAAACACTGAAACTTTTTAAACTGCAATTTCTCCCTTCTATCCCATCCTTATGTTGCATATGGATGATATAATGGTAGTCTAAATGATTTTATCAGACAAACAACAAGGTGAAAAGGTCAGTGCTCCCACAGATTACACGTGCTTTAAAGTGAAATACAAAATACACTAGACTAGGTGAATATAATTTCAACAGATTAAATATGTAGTTACAAACGTGGCACAATAGTAATTAAATAATAGTGCTTGTGACAAGTCAATTGTGCACAGCAAAGGGAATTCAAAATATATAAAATAAGTATATATTTTTTTCCTGGTAACTTTCCGGAAGGGACTGTCTTTGATATTCTCCAGTAAGAGAGAGATCTTCAAAATCCAGGGGGAGCTAGAGAGAACACCATAGAAAAAAGAGAAAAAATAATAGTGCAAATCTCTTTTTAAATGGTGAAAAACACAGGTGTCTTGGCTCCTATAGATTGCCTACTCACCGTGTAATAGAGCAGGGGTGCGCAAACGTATGGCCCTGCAACCCCCTGCCTGTTCACGCCCCCCATACCTGGTATCCGGCGTCATTTGACACTGCATTGCCATGTCGACGCATCGCCTAAACCGTCGGAGAGAAGGTAAGTTAGTTACGGAGGCCTTGGCGTGGTCCCCCGGCATTTAATTTAAATGCCTTGGGGGAAAGAGTGGCACATCTGTACCCGCCGCGCACCCCAAAAAATTCTCACGCACCCCTGTAATAGTGTAGTGGGAAAATCCAAAATTGTGGCTACTTTCTTCCTTTGTATCGGAACCAGAATAAAACATGGAGGAATGATACCACAGAGGACGAGAGAATTGGACACAATAGTGCAGATCAAATGAGAAAAATCTTTATCTATAAAAAGGGTTAAGAATCATACATTTTTTTTTTTTTTAAAAGCATTAAAACTAGACAATTGGCACCGAGGACACATCACAGTCTCACTGCCTCTGCATCGGACATAGATTTGACAACACTTCTGCCTGCCCCAGCTTCTCGTGCCTCGCCGTTTCATTTTTCCCCGTCACACAAGGTAGCGCGTCTAAGCTTTCTGAAAGTGTCTGGAGGTCTACCTCAACGTGATTCGCTGTTGGTAGCTTCGGGACTTTGTGTACTAAAAGGTGCTCTGTATATATGTAGTCCAACCATGACGGGCACTGCAATTGAACCTTGTTATTCTCAATAATGAAGATGCTGCTTCAACTGGGGAAGTGGCCTGAGATTCCACGTCCATGGCAATCCAGGCCATCGGACTGATCTTGAAACACACCTCTAATACTTTCCTCAGAATCTGTCTGCATGGCCAGAAAATATTTTACAAAGAGGAAAATCAAGATCAGTTAAAAGGTTGGAGTTAATAGTGTTATCTGTAGCTGTTGCCTCTCTCCCTCCAAGGTACTGTAATACTGGAAGCAGAACTGAAAACCCTTGAATAGTACATGTAGACTATTTTTTTTTCTCTTCCAGACAGCAACAGAGACGACAAGCTATGGGCTATGTTGATTGAAATGCAGTTGTTTTGTGTAGCCTGCTATGGGAAGAAGACAAGATGTTAAACCGTCTGCTTTCATGCTGGCAACTAGAGTTTACTCATGGGACAGAGTCTGTATTACTGGGGTGGATGTTGCCTATAAAGTGCTTCGTCCCCGGTGGCTGCGACTGCGTGTGCGACGCACACAGATTATATGTCAGGCCCCAGTTTGCATGTGTGCGCGATGCGCGTTCACCTTCACCAAAAGACAAGATTTTTGGCACTGTGGCTACGTCACGGCGGCAGTTCAGCCAATGAGGGCAAACCAGCCGCGTGACATCATGGCCCGTTGCGATCTCTTGCTCTTCACCGGACGCGCAACCACAGGTCGCGGCTAAAACTGGTGCATGCGCCTCCAGGCGCTCCGACGCGCGTATGCATGAAGTGTCTGGAGCCGTAGTCTAAAAACAACCCCTACTACATCCCTTCTACCCTTGCAGCAGTGAAGGAAGCCCCAAACATCTAGGACAGCAATAATCTATTCTATCTAAATACTTACCTTATTTAGTGCAGACAGGACCCTCCTCTTCCATTTGTTAGTGACTGTGATTGCCGAGGAGCGATCACATAATCGCTGTTTGCCAGAGAGGCCATGGCACTCTGGTGCGGCTCCTGTTGTGGCACAGAAAGGGTTAATTGCATGGGCCAGCTTCCCTCCATGATCACTCAGACGTGCCAGTTACTGCTAATGTCACACGAGGAAATTGCGGTTTGCTATCAGGAAGTAGAAGGGAGATCCTGTTCCTTCTCCACTTCCTCTGACTTCCTCGGCATTGACTGGAAATCTGTTTGTGTGCTGAAAGCTCATTTACCTGCTGAGATCCTCCCAGGGGAAAGGGAAAAGGCCAGATATTTGATGTAGTGTCCTCTTTAATCTCATCTGTGAGCTTTAGGCAAACATCAGGCTGTCTGCCTTTTTTCGTATAAAAAGGGGGGCACCATTGCTGAAGCTGTCACCATTTGACATGAATGGTACTGAATTATTTGATGTCAATATGCTAAAACTTTACTGGACAGCGCGTGATGTGGCCATGTGTCTAGGGTACTTCCTCATTGCCGCCCACTGGGCAGTGCAGTGGGAACACTTTGCATACATGTTTTTTATTTGTGTGTGTGTGTGTGTGTATATATGTTTGCTTGTGTACATGGCTGCAGCCAGATTTCCGGGGCCTAGGACTAGTTATGACCGGTGCTCCCCCTCCATCGGTGGAGTTGTGATCCCCGTATTTCACACCTCGCGAGCCCCTCTATTTCCCTCTCTTCCCATGTGTTTCTCTCCACTCTGGCTCAATTGTCACACTGCCCCCTCCAATTACCCCACTCTCGCTCAATCCCTGCCCCTCCCCCCCCCCCCACGCCTCACATGTATTTCTCTCCCTTGTGTCCCACTCTTACTAAAAAAAAAAAAATAGAGGGTGCAAAAAATGTAAAATATCTTTATATACTTTTATTCTATAAACAATAAAAACTGCACTCACAGAAAAGATAAATAAGAAAAGTAAATTACCTTGTAATACAAGTCTCTGTTCTCCCCTCTTCTGTATGGGTATTCAGCTTAGAGTTCTGTGGTAAAAAGTCCGTGTACACAACCCACTGGGCGCCTTCCTGGTCTGTTGTGGATGGGGGTGATGCGCGCTTGTGGGCTGAAGACCCGTGTTGGTAAGCATCGGTCCGAGCTCCACTACGCGATGAACCCCCCTTCCTCCGACCGGCGTTCCGATTGCTGCGGGACACTCCCGGAACTGACGTGACGTCCCGGAAGTGATGATTCCTCCGTTTGCGTTTCACTGAAGCTCTGAGTTTACTAGTGCTACGGGGAGGACACTATGGGAGAATGCCAATCGTGTGTCTGCTGCTGAACTCCTACACGTTTCCCCACCTACTGAGGACCCTCACTTAGCGCACCAGTACACGCACTTTGAGTGCGTGTACACAAGCACATTTTATTTATTTCTCGCTCTTACTCCCCCTTTTCCTCACTCACCCCCTCCTCTCTCTCCCCCCCCTCAATCATTAACCCCACTTAATCCCCCATCGTACTCATTCCCTCCCCCCTCACAAAATATATACCAAAAAAAAAACCAATACAAAAAACTTCCCATCCTCAAATAAATCAAAACTCCCCCAAATATATACAAAAAACACCTCCCCAATACACACAACCCCCCAATACATATTAAAAAAAAACACATAAAATAAAAAGCAAATACATATAAAAAAAACAAATATCTATCAAACACACAAAACGGTGTCGCTCAACACTACCAAATATAAACGATATTAAAAACCAGTTTAAATTAACCCTAGATAAATATCAAATACAGGCTAACTGGTGGTGCAAGGAAAAAAGTAATATATAAACACACAAAAGACAAACAGAATGCCTATGTGCGCTCAAGAATAATCGTAATCAACAAAGTAATTAAGCATTAAAAGTCAGAATTAAAAGACAAATGGAATTTATTAGTACACATCAATAAGTCACATAAACAATTAAAAAAAACATGTAGAAAAACGGATCACTCTATAAACCTCCCAAGGAACCAAAATAATCCTTTATTAATTTAATTTAAAGGATAATACCAAAGCCTCAATGGCTGCAGTACAAGTTAGGTTCTAACGAACATATTAAAAAAAAAACAAATACATATTTAAAAACCCCATATACATCTTTAAACAAAAAAAACAATACATACAAAAAAAAAACAAGTGTGTAATAAAAACCCCAATTACTAAAACAAATCCCAATACATATACAATACAAAGCAATTGCTGCCGGGCCCTGGCTCTCCCTCAGCTGCAGGCCTCACTCTGTCCCATGTCAAGCTTCCGACACTGCAGTGCGACGGCCCTCTGTGACGTCAGCGCGACGGAAGTACGCTTGGCCCTGCTTCCGGCGCGTGCTGGCATTAGAGGGAGGCGCACACCGACGTCAGAGGGCCCGGCATGGGACAGTCAGTGATGAAGGAGGCCTGCAGCTGCGGAGAGCCGAGGCCAGGCGGCAACTGTTTTGCTGTTTTGTACAGCCGCCGGTCCCCTCACAACCACCGGGCCTGGGACACAGGTCCCGGCTGTCCCACCCTGTCGGCGGCCCTGCTTGTGATAGTAATAATAATAGCATGTTCTTGTATAGCGCTGCTAGTTTTACGTAGCGCTTTACAGAGACATTTTGCTGGCACAGGTCCCTGCCCCGTGGAGCTTACTATCCTGTTTTTTTGGTGCCTGAGGCACAGGGAGATAAAATGACTTGCTCAAGGTCACAAGAAGTCGACACCGAGAATTGAACCGGGCTCCCCTGCTTCAAACTCTCAGTGCCAGTCAGTGCCTTTACTCACTGAAGCCGCTCCTTCGTGTGTATATAAATCTATTGTCACAATGTTTAATACGATAAAAGCTTACAGAAAAAGTTCTTCCCAATGCTTTACTGTCTACTAGTAATACAGGTTACTTTTCTGCCAATACACCAAATGTAACTGTCTGTAAGGAAGGTCTCTGGTGCTTTCCTCTGCTGGGAATATAAGGCGCATTTCCTGCTGAATACTCGCACCACTCCGAATTCAGTAGTCAACTGGAATGGCAATGCACTACTAAATTGTTAAACTGTTTATCTGGTCCTCCAGTTTCTTCTGACCTCAGCTTCAACCTATTGTTGAATATTAACACAGACTGTTTCTGCCACGTCTTAAAGCATGCTTTAGTCTCTCATGCGCTAGAATTGGCTAAATCTGCCAATGAGGTGGATCCTACTGTGTGTGTGGGGGGGGGGTGGGTGGGGGGAGGGGAGGTGCGGGGCAAAAGGTGACACTGTGCTCATTTGCATGTCACTTCCCAGAATCCTTTGCTGCAGTGGGAGCACTATGGTATGTGATAATGGCGAAAAGTAGGGTTGCAGACTTGTCTAAGACAAGTGAATGTGCTCACAAGTGCTATTCTCATTTGATATATATATATCTATATCTCACACACACACGAACAAGCGCACGCTCCATGTGTAAAATCCGACTAAGAATGTAATATTCTGGACAGAAATAAAAGTATTGCAAACGTTGGCGGTAAAAAGGCATAGGATAGACACAGGAGGAACCTAACAACACACTACTGGTTGCCGGAGGACCCAAATTTGTGGTGGCACAGCGTACTCTGGTTCGTGGAGTGCGCCCAGAGTCTGACACTGGACTGCTACGACTCCACTCTACCTGATGTTATGGAGCATGAACTTGACTCATAATATGCCCTTTTACCGCTCACGTTTGTGAGTGCGATACTTTTATTTCTGTCCAGAACATTCAATTGTTAGTTGGCTTTTACACATGGAGCGTGTGCTTGTTGTTCTCTTTTTTTTGTATAGGTGTCATAATAGGTTGTGATTGTTACCTTGAAGCAAGCTGCCTGGACTCCAGAGGACACCATTTTTGGATCCTTTTTATTTTTTATGCACCTCTCTGGTGCATTTTATGGAGTGTGTTTATATGTATATATAGATATATACACACACAAAAAGAGTTAGACAAATGGCTCTTAGTAAAATTAATAAATGCTGTCTCCGTGCTTTGAATCTAAATGGACCCTTTGTGCTACACATCCATAATCTTCTGGTATTTACCACTATTAGGCCCACAAGATACCAAGTTTGATGGACAACTCCAGTTGATGCAGTATTTGATCATGCTATTATTTATATACAGAGCAATGATACAGTACAAGTACAGATATAGCATGAATCAAGCGTGTCGGAGCCATGCCACAAACGGGGAAAAGATGCAGCAGAAACTTCTCAAAGGAATAGCGTCCATAATCTAATCTACATTGAGATTACAGCCTTGTGTAGCTGTGACTCTGTGAACATGCAAGTGCATTACATCTGATCTGTATAAGGGCCAGATGCAAAAGTTAATTCACTAGAATATTCATTGAGCTAGCATTTAATATTGACACTTCTTATCACAAAGTGCAGCATGTTCATTTTAGAAACGAGGAAAATCCCTCAATCCTCTTCCATGTAAAACTCAACTCTGCTTCAAATGAAGGGCACATGGAAAATACTCCGACCAATGCTTGGACATCATTGTGGTCTTACTAATATACTGTAACTTAAAAGAAATGTCAAAGTGCACGTTTCCACCAAAATGGGCACTGTAATTGAGAAAATATCTAAATGCATTGTAACCTGAAAATAACTGCTTTGATTTTGTTTTTGTTTTTCTTCCATTTTTGGCATGATTTTCGTATTTAAGATGGGAGAAGACGCTCTTGGTAAGTATCACAAATCTTTATATTTGCACTCTATCTCATAGTTATCAGTTATTCTATCTGCATTCCACTTGTTATACACATGTAGCATTAGTACCTGTCGGACACTACAAGGAGCACAACCAGTAGTTGTTGACTTTTAGTTGTTTGTTGGAGACTTGTGTATCTAGTTTTGAAACCAACCTTTTATTGTTGGCCACAAAGCTTCTACCTCATCTGTTCTATATTTTGCTTTCAAGTGTTCCGTGGTGACACAGATGATAGTATAACTGTTTATTTACCAAGGTGTCACATGGAGCGGACTGGTTTGATTGTATGGTGTGGTATGGCAGATGCCATATTGCTGTGTGGAATCAAACCGTGACTTATGGGAATGCATGCAAACGACTGTAAGACTTACTGTGGCCTCACCACTTCCATAGTGGAGAAGCTGCGGCTTAGTGAGTAAAGACACTGTAAACAATGACACAGAGTTTGAATGGGGAACATGGTTAATTTTCCAGTGTCAGATTCTTGTTACCTTGCCCAAATCACTTTATCTCCGTGTGCCTCAGGCACCAAAAACAGATTGTAAGCTCATCTGTGCTGGGACAGTGTCAGTAAAATTCCTATGTTCTGCATACCGTGCTATACTATAATTGTGAAGAACTTTGAGTCCCATTGGGAGAAAACTATATGAAATAAAGTTAATATTATTATAGTGCTTCCTCCGGCTGACTCTATGCCTGCCGTGTTTACAGGAAGGGCAATTGCAAATTGTAACATTTCAATCTGGGGTCCCCTGGTTAGTCCCACTAATGTGGACATATTCTTAGAAAAAATGTTCATTAATCCCATCAATATTAATCCATAAAATGTCTTCAAGCTATACAACTGCCATAAGAGTTCTAATAGACCTTTTAATAAAGATGGTGGTAGCTTTATGACTTCTAATGGAGCCATGAGATGTTGTACGGTCCATATATAAGGTATCGGCCTCCTAGGTTTTTTCCCCCCTGGTCTGGTGCGCGTTCACTGAGGTGTAAGGTCTTCAAGTGAAGATCCTGCATGCTTACCTGCGCTTCATAGCATTAAGGCACATGTAAAGTGAAGCACCATGACCTAAGATGTGGAATATGTTTTTCTCCATTGTGAGAAGTAAATAGAAAATGCCAAATCAACTAAAAATAGAAAAAAGCCCAACAATTGGCATTTGCTCCTCTGTTGTGATTTAAAAAAACTATAGTAAAGACTAAATATTCTTTAACACAAACTTCATTGTGTCTGCACATGTCACAGACCTAGTTATTGAATGATCATTGTATTATGGTTGACCAGTTGTATAACGTTTTGCTTGTGGATCTAATCATGGCGACGCCTGGGAGTTTTCCGCAGAATCCAATTAGTTGAAAAAAGGAGATACAGAAGTATTATGTAGTTTCCCCCAACACATTAACACTGTGGTAGCCCACTGGCCATTATGGGAATATATATATATATATATATATATATATATATATATATATATATATATATATATATATATATATATATATATATATATATATATCCCTAATCTCTTTTTGTTAAATAATTATTTGTACATTAACAAAGAGCCCTATTAGACTTCACCCCTTTTTGGCTCATTGTGATATTATGGAGAGAGAGAAAAAGCTGAAGATACATTTGCATGTCTTCCATACGTCCCAAAATCCTGCTGCAACTAATTGTCAAGTCATTCAGTGGTTAAACTGCAGACAGGGATCCTAGGTAATTGCATGCAAATGAGCACACTAAGGCGCCCACATTCTCTTATAGGTGTCAAGGTTTAGCACATCTTAACTCCTATCATATGAATTGAGTGAAGGTGATAAGTGTTTCATTTTCTATTCCGGGGTGGTCAACCTCTCTCTCTCTCTTTTTTTTTTTTTTTTTTTCCCCCCCCCCAAAGGCGTGCCAATACTTGGGCACAGATTCTGTCAGGCCACTGTCCTGTCTCCCTCCTCTCTCCATGCCCCTTACTCGCTCCATGCCCCTCCCCATACTCGCTCCATGCCCCTCCCCATACTCGCTCCACGCCCCTCCCCATACTCGCTCCACGCCCCTCCCCTTACTCGCTCCACGCCCCTCCCCTTACTCGCTCCATGCCCCTCTCCCTTCCTCGCTCCGTGCCCCTCTCCATTCCTCGCTCCATGCCCCTCTCTCTCCTTGCTCCATGCCCCTCCCTCCATTCTCCTCCTTCATTCCCCTCTGCCCTCTTCCGCCCATGGGTTGGCCGCCACTGTTCTACTCCATTTAAAAATGGATTTTTCCTGATCACCCTGGCAGTGGGCACCTTTGGGTTAATCCCTTCTCACTCTAGGTAGGACAGGAAATAGACTTTTGCAGGTAGGCCATATAAGGCCCCTCCATCTACCTGCACCTTAGTCTTTTTCCTGTCCTCACAGCTAGGAGTGGGATTTTTTATTTTGTAAAGGGACTCACCTACTGCACCTTGTGCAGATATCTAGGGACCTCAGCCTCTCTGCCCTGAAGCTCCGGTCGACGAGCCCATGCGGCGGCAAGACGGAGACCCCTAAGAGTCGGGGGAGCCCCAGGAACCCAGTACATCTGTGGGGTGGGGAGCAGCTGCTGCCGCGGGCGTGGAAGCTTACATGCAAGGAAGCCCCGGTACCAAACGAAAGGTAAAGAAATGGTGCGCAGAGGGGGAGCATAGCAGCTGCAGCTGAGAGCCCGGGGAGGCCCAGACTCACCGCATTAGCGTCTGGTACGCTGCGGTAAAAGGAACCCCAGGAGCCAGCTACATCGCGGAGGTGGGAGCAGCCATAGCTGCGAGCCGGAGAAAAGGCTCAAATTGACTGCGCTAGCGTCGGGAACGCTGCGGTAGAGGGAACAGTGCACGCGACCACATGGGAGCGCGCGCGTCACGTTCCAGCCGGCAGATGCGTGCACAGACACGCGGGCCGTGCACAAGCACTTGATGACGTCACAGAAGCGACGGACACATTGTGTGTATGTGTGAATGAGAGACTGCAGCATGGAACGCTCAGCAGGGAGAAGCCAAGTGCTGGAAATGGATTTGAAAATGGAAA
This sequence comes from Ascaphus truei, assembly GCF_040206685.1. NCBI lineage: Eukaryota > Metazoa > Chordata > Amphibia > Anura > Ascaphidae > Ascaphus > Ascaphus truei. The sequence continues at coordinate 253,153,326 of NC_134484.1, forward strand.
CACCCAAAACTTCAGTTCCCAAGACTAGGTGAGTCCTTAGTTTTTAGTTCTACATGGGAAAGAGAGATGGTCTATATACATTAGGGTGTATGTTTAGTATTTATTTTGTTTTTATAAAATAGTTCGGCGGTTACCCTCCCAGAAGCAGAATCTTCAAAGGGTACGGGGGAATCCCTGCAGCATAAAAGAAAGGTTGCTAAGAAATCTAAATGGTGTTCAGCTTGCGAGAAACCAGCCCTAATAGGGAAGAAATGATGTAAAGATTGTCTTAAGGCAGCTGCAGGGGATTCCAACGAACAAATGAGCACTTTCCTTGTATTGATGAAGGACGCAGTTAAACAGAGTGTTAATGCGGCAGTCCAGCAAGCTGTTAACCCGGCGCAGAAAAGATCTAGATCCCAAACCAGTCTGGATAAGGGGAATGGTTTTGCATCAGATGAGTCTGACATTGATTGTTTTCAAGTATCAGAGGGTGAAATGGATTCATCAGATCAAGATATTCAGGAAGAGGAATCTGAATTTGATGTAGAAATGGTGGATCCACTCATCAAAGCCATGAGACAGGCATTGGAACTAGAAGACACTGAAGAGTTAACCCACAAGAAGGATAAACTTTTTGGGGCGAGACAAAGAAAAGGTAGTCTTTCCTATCCATCAAGTAATTAAGGACCTCATTCAGGTGGAGTTGGCGCGACCAGACGCCAGAGTATTTACGCCTAAAAGGTTTGGGAAGATGTATCCATTCCTACAAGAGGGGGTAAAATTTTGGGATGTCAGCCCAAAGGTGGATACTGCTATTTCCAGAACAGTAAAAAAGACCACAATCCCAATAGAGGAAGCTGCGTCATTGAAGGACGCTATGGATAGGAAGATGGATTACGTGTTGAAGAAAGCATATGTTACAGCAGGAACATCCTACAAACCTGCCATAGCAACTACATCAGCAGCAAGGGCTATGCGAGTGTGGATTGCCAACATTGAAGAGGCAATAGACAAGGGTGTAAAAAGAAGTGCTATTCTTAAAGCACTGTCCGAAGTAAAGTGGGCAACAGATTACATAGCGGAGGCCTCATTGGATGCGGTAAAATTAGCAGCTAAATCTATGGCACTAGCGGTATCAGCAAGAAGGGCTTTATGGCTCAGACAGTGGATGGCTGACACAGCATCAAAGCACAGCTTATGTGGATTACCATTTGAAGGTGAATTCCTCTTCGGTAACAAACTGGATGTGATAATAACAAAAGCATCAGGAGGTAAGAGCACTTTTTTACAGGGCCAGAAGATTTGGTTTCCAACAGGCTAATAGAAACCAGTATAAGGAAGCAAAGGCATATAGACCTGGCAGGTCATTTCCAAGACAAACAACATGGAGGGGCGGCCAGAATCGGCTTTTTCGTGGCGCCAGAGGAAGAGGATCATTCACAAAGAACAAGTCCACATGAAGGTCAGAGGGCCCAGCAGTTGCCAGTAGGAGGGCGACTGAAGCAGTTTTCTGCAACATGGGCCCAAACAATACAGGACAATTGGGTATTAGAGACCATTCGTCAGGGGTACAGTATAGAATTCAGAGAGATGCCAAGAAGAAATATGGGCCTAATAACATGGATACAGTCCAAGGAAAAAAGAAGGCAAATGAATTCGGCTTTAAAGAAGTTATTACAAGCAGAAGTAATAAAGAAGGTACCTCAGGAAGACAGAGGAAGTGGAATTTATTCCAGAATATTTCTAGTAAAGAAACCTACAGGGGATTACAGAGCAATCCTAGACCTAAGAAAGGTAAATTTATTCTTGAGAATAAGAAAATTCAAGATGGTGTCGTTGAACCTGATTATTCAAGAAGTACAACCTGGAGACTGGATGGTGGTGATAGACTTAAAAGACGCTTATCTACATGTGCCCATAGCAAAGGGACACCAAAGATTTCTAAGGTTTGCAGTAAATCAAGATCATTATCAGTACACAGCACTGCCATTTGGTCTGGCGACTTCCCCAAGGACGTTTACAAAGGTTCTAGCCCCTCTAGTGGCAGAAATGAGAGAAAGAGGGGTAGAAATATACCCATACCTGGACGACATCCTGGTAAAATCAAAAAGTCTGGAGAAACTACAACAAGACCAGAAGATGGTAATAACCTTCCTGGAACAGCACGGTTGGTTAATAAACAGAGACAAGAATCATCTCATGCCCACTCAGCTGTTAAGATTTCTGGGGGTAGAATTCGATACAGCAAAGGAGAAGTGAGACTACCAGACGCAAAGAGGCAAGACATAGCCATGCAAGCAAAGAAGCTCAGGAAAGCTACCAGGACTTCAGCAGAAGAATGCATGAAGCTCCTAGGGAAATTCGCTTCAACATTAAGCGTCACAAAATGGGCAGCACTACATATGAGACCATTACAAAACAATTTTCTGCAACAATGGAACGGGAATCACAAAGACACAAGACAAAGAATCTTGTTACACCCACACACAAAATAGGAATTAAAGTGGTGGGAAGATACCCGAAACCTGGAAAAAGGACAAACACTACAACCAGTGCAATGGGTAAGAATTACAACAGATGCGAGCAACGCGGGTTGGGGTGCCCAAATGGGAGAAACATTGGTGCAAGGAACCAGGACAAACCAGGTAAAGCATCTTCCATCAAATCTGCTGGAACTAAAAGCAGTACAAAGGGCCCTAGAAGCTTTCCAAGACTAACTAAAAGGTGGCTGTATAAAAATAGAATCAGACAACAGTTCAGTTGTCAAGTATATAGCCGAACAAGGAGGAACCAGGAGCAGAAAGCTGATGAACCTCACAGCAGAAATCCTTTTTTGGGCAGCGCGCTACTTGTCGGAAATTACAGCTATACATATCCCAGGACTGGAAAATGTCACAGCAGACTTTCTAAGTCGGAACATCATACACCCAGGAGAATGGGCATTAGATCCACAGGTGTTTCAAGAACTGGTAGAGCGATGGGGTCAGCCAGACATAGATCTCATGGCGACACATCAGAACCGCAAGGTAAGGAACTACTGTGCCAGACAGTTTCATCCAAGCGCACAAGGTACAGATGCTCTGTTTCAAATGGGACTTCAAGTTGGCATACCTGTTCCCTCCAATTCCCCTAATTCCGAAAATAATCAGGGAAGACCAAGCAGAGGTGATATTCGTAGCACCATAATGGCCAAGAAGGCTTTGGTTCACACACTTGGTAAATATGGCAGTAGATACACCATGGCACATACCAGATCGCAAAGGGCTGATGCGACAGGGGCCAATATGTCATCCGAATGCCAAACAATGGGCTTTGACGGCATGGCGATTGAGCGGGAAACATTGAGACTGAAAGGTTGTTCAGACAAAACAATCCAAACCCTTTTACAAGCAAGGAAAAGTTCCACATCGAAAGTATACCATAGAATCTGGCTTTGCTTTCGCGATTGGTGTGAAAAAGAAAAACAACATTTCCTTTCACCTAGAAGTGTATCAATAGTAGAGTTCCTGCAAAAGGGATTTGAGAAAGGTCTCAGTCTTGGCTCATTGAAAGTACAGGTTTCTGCACTATCAGCCTTATTGGAAAGCAATCTGGCAATGGAAAGATTAGTCATCAGGTTCTTGCAGGCAGTTAAAAGATTAAGGCCTCAAATCAAGAACAGGGTACCTACATGGGACTTGTCCCTAGTATTGGATGTACTAACGGCAGCTCCGTTTGAACCTATACAGGAGATAGGCTTAAAATGGTTATCATGGAAGATGGCGTTTTTGATAGCAATCACCTCAGCAAGGAGAGTGGGAGAACTACAGGCTCTATCAGCTAAGGAACCATTCCTAGTCATACATCAAGACAAGGCAGTTCTCAGACCAGTACATCAATTCCTGCCAAAGGTTTTATCACAGTTCCATTTGAATCAAGAAATTGTGATTCCGTCATTTTGTCCAGAACCAAAGAATAAGAAAGAAGAAAGACTACACAAATTAGACGTGGTAAGATGTCTAAAAGTGTACATGGAAAGGATGCGAGATATCAGAAAGTCAGACAGACTATTCATCATTCCAGAGGGACCGAAGAAAGGTCAAGCAGCATCAAAGACAACAATTTCCCAATGGATAGTGTCTTGTATTAAAAAAGCTTATGAAAGCAAAGGACAAGATAAACCTTTGAACATTAAAGCTCATTCTACAAGGGCCATGTCTACTTCATGGGCATTTAAAGCCCAGGCTACACCAGATATGCAAAGCGGCAGTCTGGTCCTCATTCAATACATTCTTGAAATACTACAGACTAGACGTACAATCATCAGCTGACGCAAGCTTTGGTCTTAGAGTGTTACAATCTGTAGTGAAATGAAGTGTAAGGTGATTTTATAAAGGTCAAACTGATAAAGGCATTAACTGGTGGTGTTTATTTCTTATGTATCCCTCCCTAAAATTGTCACTGCTGGGGTACGTCCCAAAGGTGCCCACTGCCAGGGTGATCAGGAAAGGAGAAAATTTAAAACAACTTACCGTAATTTTCTTTTCCTGGAACCATGGCAGTGGGCACATAGTTACCCTCCCTGTGTATGTCTAATGCCTATCAGTTATATTTTTCAGCTAAGGGAGAATCCTAAGACTAAGTTGCAGGTAGAGGGAGGGGCCTTTTATGGCCTACCTGCAAAAGTCAATTTCCTGTCCTACCTAGAGTGAGAAGGGATTAACCCCAAAGGTGCCCACTGCCATGGTTCCAGGAAAAGAAAATTACGGTAAGTTGTTTTAAATTTTCTCCATTCCTGAGGTGCTTTTGCATATACAGATAACCAAAAAATTATTAAACAGAATGGCAAAGGATCACATTCAAAACAGCTGTTGCTACAAATACCCACTCAATGTTTATATACAGATATTGAAACATTAAAAATAAACATGAAAAAAGGAAGTATATCTCTGGTGCCCAACACTAGCAAATGATATATATAAATAAATTAAATTATACAACCAGGCCTGGCAGATGACTCAATTCCCGGAACGGGCTTCAGTCGATGGGGATCATATACATGAAATAAAAACAGACAAGGTACATAGCATAATACTGTAAGGCTAAAGCATGTATAACACACAGTTAGACTAACATGCAATATACTATTGGAAGCTGAAACGAATAACAGGTAAACTGAATAATTCTAAAAACATTTCATAAACGACCCGATGATTAACACTGATGAGATATATTATCCTATAGATATAATCCCACTGGAACCTCCTCTATCAGAGACTGCCCACTTACCGGATGGAAAGTGGTAGTAGGCGGTGGAGATATGAGAGTCTCCCGTCTCGTCTTTGGCACAATAGTTCCTGGCCCCTCTCTCCGACACAGGCTGCGTCTTGTTCTCCCGCAACTTCCGTCCGGGCAGCACGCCACTCCTGGTCTCGCGAGGCCTCATGGAGACTTGAAAAGAAGTCATCAACTGCAACTGCAGATTCGCCGTGGAACGGCCCAGAGCTTGTAAGGGTAATAGTGACAGTCAGCGGGACCACCCGCCAGAGTGCGAAGCTCATAAATCCAGAGACACTCTCCACCCAAGGGAGCTAGCAATATTTCCCCCTCGCCAATTAGGAACAAGAACTTCTATGGCCATGCACTTGAGATCTCTAGGATTGTCAAGTCATTCAGTGGTTAAACTGCAGACAGGGATCCTAGGTAATTGCATGCAAATGAGCACACTAAGACGCCCACATTCTCTTATAGGTGTCAAGGTTTAGCACATCTTAACTTCTATCATATGAATTGAGTGAAGGTGTAAGAATGGAAGAAGGGTGTGAGACACACATCTTGAAGGGAAGTACCACGTTTGTGGGAACAGGCCAAGAAGGCCTTAGTGCCTGAGAGTGCTGCCAGACTGGGTTCACACCTATGAGTTTTGTAGCTTTGGAGCAGCGTGAAAAGAACCCACTTTTGCATATATTCTTGTTGCTCCCCGATCGCAGAAAATGAACTGAATAGATTTCCCCTACACATTTGCAGATTGATAGGGTTATATACTAAAATATGGCAGTATAGATTTTATCAAGCTTCTGAGCAGCTGTTTTGTTTTTTATATCCTAAAAAAAACAAAGCGCATACTACATAGCATTTAAAAAAAAAAAAAGTTTACTAGATTTAATATAAAGTGAAGAGATAAGAAATTAAGTCAAGGGGAGATTTAAGATTAAGATTTAAGCATGCACATATAATATCTCATAATATACTATTTCTAATTCACGCTCTACTCAAGGCACAACTGGGAGATATAGTATATACACAACACATAAAATAAATGATATTCAAGCATATAACAGTTGTAGAATAAAATTATCAACTAAAGATGCACATACAAAACATGTCAAATTAAAACCAAACCGTGAATGGATGCACATGGTTCAGAGTCAAATGTCTATATGGAAGAACTGTATAGGTGTGAAGAGGTCCTGGTGCTGCTCCTTCAGGGAGATTTCCCCAGCTTCCTGTATGTTCAATAATATCTCATAATCATGATCCCGCACATCTCAGTGTAACAGAACGATAGGGAGATCTTTTCTACACAATCCACATGTTTCTGGAGTGGGATGGTGTTCAGCAGCAACAGGAATTCCAGCAGTCATCCACGCATATATCCAGACCATAGCAGTTCGATCCCAATGGGCTGGCTGGGGAGAGCACTTGACAATGAAGAGCTATGTATGAGAAACAAGAGCTCGAGTAGAAAAGAGCTGTGCGCAAAAAACTGGTAGCCCGTGTAGGTCTATTCTGCTCGATCTGTTACCTCTGTGACGTCACAGTACGTGCCCACGCCTTTCGTCACTCAAAGGGCAACTTTCAATGAATATGGAGTGTGTAGTCGGCACCAGCTTTAAATGCTCAGCGATAACCTAACAGTACAGACTATACAAAAACACGGCCTCTCGTCCGCCCCCCTCCCCCTTCCGCCCCCCTCGGTGATTGCTAAAACGCAACCAACATATGTAAATGCATTAGTATATCGCAATATAAGGGGCAGCTATGCTAGGGAGTAGGTGTTAAGGCCAAATGATGCACACACTTTGGCCTTGACCAGGGTGGCGCTGAGCAGGCGCGCTCACGCTGGCCGCGATGAAACACATTGCGACAATGTGTGTGTGGCCAGCGGGAGCAAGTGCCTGAGCATACGCGGCACTTAGCTGTTTGCCAAGCAAGCAAATTTGAATCTGCCGCTCATTCGCGCATCACATGAGCGGTACGTCGAATGAGGGCGAACCAGCTCCATGACGTCTTGACCGCGCGCACCTAGCCAGCCACGAATCGCTCGGCCGAGCAGGGCGCACAAGTGCCAGCGTGCCCGCTCCCTGCCTGTCCGCAGCCTTATTTTAACTGATATTCATACACCTGAAAAATTGGAGAATATAATACAATGCGATGTACTTAAAGATTCATTATATAAATGCTGCATCAATTGCAACAATATACATAAAGAGTAAATAATGAATAATATGTGAATACAATAACAAACTTTTTTTTTAGAGAATTCGATACAACAGTAACAGTTGGTTTGTGTTTTTTTTTTTTGTTTTTTTTTTTTACATCAACAGATTTAATTTGTGGGAGTTGAGGTTTATTGAGGGATCACTTTCTTCAAACAAAGAAGCAAAATTACAATAATATTAAACCCAAATTTGTGAGGGTGTAATTTTTCAGATGGGATACATGATTACAACAAAATACTAAAGACCTAAAATAAAAAGTGAAAATGAAATATCCATCTAACCAAAAAGAGCGAGCCCATTGGAACCATTAAACAACGGTACTAGTGTCCAAATGTTCACTCGGGCCCTTAGGGGCAATGGTGTTAAATTTTAAAGACCCAGAAGGATTCCTTTTTACACAGGGACTTGAAGTTATCAGCCCCTAATTTGCTTCAATCCTTGTGATTTCGCTGCAAAGTGTCTGAATACACTATGATTATTGTTAACCCTCAAAACATTACGCCTGTGTTCAAGAAATATAGTGCTCAATGGACGTGTGGTGTGGCCAATGTATTGTAGCCAGCACGTGCACATAGGTGCCGAGACAGTTCATCAAACCCTCAACCCTTAAGAACTCGCCAGAGTGTGATCAAAAATTGTCAAACCTAACCAAGTGTTTGCAGGTGATGTTGATCCTGCCACAACCAGAATTGCCAGATGACGCTGGACAACCGGGGCAGAGGCATCAACATATTTGCATTTGCTAGGTGCTATGATGTTTTTGACATTTTCTAGTTTTTCTAAAAAACCAAAAGGTACAGTCTTGGGTTGATTGGAACCCAAAAGTGGGACACACAAGAGAACACTCCAGTGTTTTTAAGGATTTTCTGTATTACATGACCCGACTGGTTGAATTTAGTAATACATTTAGGCGTTCCTGATTGGACATCTATCTTAATTTGACTTTCATTATGGAAGATCTATCACTATTGAGATCTCGCCTGTTCTTAGAATTGGCCAAGAGTTCCTCTATCCATTAATCTAGCCTTGTGAAAAGAGTCCCGAACCAGTTGCTCATCGTAGCCTTTATCAATGAATCTATCCATCAGTATTTTAGACTCATAAAATCTGCCTCCACTGAACAGTTCCTAATTATCTTACTAAACTGACTGGAAGGTATATTATCAAGCCATTTTTAATGATTGCTGTTGGCATGCAAATAACTATTAGTGGCCACTTACTTAAAATGAGTATCCATCCTACTATTTAACTCCTCATCAACAGATGGCTCGAAGTCCAAAAATACAATGCAATATGCAAATTTAAGACCATGTCATTTGCTGCAAACAAATTTCCCCCCATTTCACACCTCGCGAGCCCCCTCTAGTTCCCTCCCTCTTCCCATGTATTTCTCTCCCCTCTGTCTCACATCTCACTCTCCTCTCCTCCATCAATTACCCCACTATCATTCAGTCCCTGCCCCCCACCTCGCATGTATTTTTCTCCCCTGCGTCTCACTCTTACTCCCGCTTTTCCTCAGTCAACTCCTCTCACTCTCCCCCCCTTATGTCAATTACCCCACTCTCGCTCAATCCCACTCAGTCATTTCTTCCCCCCTCACACACTCCCCCCTCCACAAAATATATACCAAAAAGCCCCATCCCAATATAAAAAAACCTTCCCCGAAGATATATACAACCGCCCAAATATATACCAAAAAAAACACCTCCCCAATACATTTAAAACAACAGATACATATAAAACAGATACATTTTTTTAAAAAACCAATACATCAAAAAAAGCCCAATACAAATATATAAAAAAATACATATAACATTTTAAAAATTCCTATGTAAAAAAAACCCCAATGCATATAAAACCCACCCAAATGCATATATTAAAAAAAACTTATAAAAACAAAAATCCATATAAACACACCCCAACAATACATATAAAAAGCCCCAAATACATATTAAAAAAAAAACAAATACATATAAAAAAATATATAAATAGCCCCAAATACGTATAACAAATACATATAAAAAGCTCCAAATACATATTAAAAAAAACAAATACATATGAAAAAATACATTTTAAAAGCCCCAAATACATTTAAAAAAACTAAATACCTATAAAAAGCCCAAAATATATATTAAAAAAACTACATATAAAAAATACATATTTTAAAAACCTAAATACGTATTAAAAAATACATATAAAAGGCCCCAAATATATATAACAAAAACAAATACATATATATATGGTTTTTTTTTATCAAAAGCCCCAATACATATAAAAAACAAATATATATTTAAACAAAAAACAAATACATATAAAATCTATATCAAATAAAAAGATCACTTGTGAGCATATTCACATGTCTTCGGCAGGTCTGCAACCCTGCCTTTCACCATTATCCCCAGCATACAGTGCTTCCACTGCAGCAAGGGATTCTGGGAAATGACATGCAAATGAGCACACAATGTGTCACCTTTTGTCTGAACTTAAAACGTGATGGTAAACACTACAGTCTTGAAAATGCAAAGCCAGCAGTACAACCAACATCACACTGATGATACCCATTAAGGTTGAAACATGTCTGTGAATGGTTTCTCTGGCTTTGCATCTGATTCCCATGCTGTGCTTTAAAGCTGTGTTAACAGCGAGCATTAACTTATATGGGCTCCATGGGTTTTTCAGACTATTACATATAAAAAGCCCCAAATACGTGTAACAAAAACAAATGCATATAAAAAAAATACATATTAAAAAAACTAAATACATATAAAAAGCCCCAAATATGTATAACAAATACAAATAAAAAGCCTCAAATACATATAAAAAACCTAAATACATATAAAAAAACAAATATTAAAACTAAATACATAGAAAAACAAATTCCTTTAAAAAGCCCCAAATACATATTAAAAAATACATATTTTAAAAAAAAAATACATATAAAAAGCCCCAAGTATATATAAGAAAAACCAAATACATATTTAAAGCCCCAACAAATATAAAAGGCCCCAAATAAATATATTTAAAAAACAAATACATATAAAAAGCCACAAATACATATAAAAAGCCTCAAATACATATATAAAGCCCCAAATACATATAAAAAAACAATAGATATTAAAAGCCCCAAACTATATATATAGATATATATATATCTCTATATATATATATATATAGAGATATATCTATATATATATATATATATATATATATATATATATATATATATATATATATATATAATCACCACGACTATTCATTTGCATGCAGGGGGGATTGATGGTGGGTAAAAAAAGTGACTAAAACCCTCCACAGTAAAGCATAAAGCAACTGTAAATATTCCTGTATATTCATTTGCATGTCTTAGACAGGTCTGCAACCCTGTCTTTCACCATTATCACCCAGCAAACAGCACTTCCACTGCAGCAAGGGATTCTGGGAAATGACATGCAAATGAGCACACAGTGCCACCTTTTATCTCATGCTCACATTACATGAGCAAACCTTAGTCAATGCATGCTGCTTTAAACACAGCTTTTAAGCAAGGACTTGGGAGATGCAAAGTCAGTGGGTTAACTGACTTTGCATCTCCCAAGTCCTTGCTTAAAAGCTGTGTTTAAAGCAGCATGCATTGACTAAGGTTTGCTCATGTAATGTGAGCATGAGATAAAAGGTGGCACTGTGTGCTCATTTGCATGTCATTTCCCAGAATCCCTTGCTGCAGTGGAAGTGCTGTTTGCTGGGTGATAATGGTGAAAGACAGGGTTGCAGACCTGTCTAAGACATGCAAATGAATATACAGGAATATTTACAGTTGCTATATATATATATATATATATATATATATATATATATCAGAAAAATTGTTTGTGCGGTTGCTGTTTGGTGGCGGCGGCTCTCGCTCTGATTGGCCTGCGGGGTGGGGTGACGTCACAAACAGGGCTACGCACGCCCTCACCCTCAAAACATCCGCGGACCGCCAGGTACCATCCCGCCTCACTCACGCCACCCCCCGCGCCTGTTCTCTCTCTCCCCCCTCCCCCAATCACCGCCGGGTGTCCCACCAGCTACCGACACCCGCCCCCCCCCCCCCCTCCGCAGTACTGTCAGGTCCCCATATTGCCGCTTTCACGTCCCGCCGAGCCGCTACTCCAGTGTCTCAGGGGCACCTCACCCTCTCCTCACTCGCTCCTGCTGCCTCCGCTAGGACTCACAGGTAACCAACCCTGTGAGCCGCCGTGTAACCCCCTCACCTGCCGAGCACCCCTCCTTCAGCTGCCGAACACCTCCCCCCATACCTGCCGAAACCACCCCATCAAATGCCGAACACCCCCCTCCTACCCGTCACAGTGATGTGAGGTGCAGGGGGGGAGAGGGATGTGAGGTGCAGGGGGGGGGAGTGATAAGCCGGACGTCCCGCCAATTACCACCGCAGTCCCGTCGGGCCCCCCCATCACCCCCAGCCGTCGCACCGGCCCCTACTAGAGTGTCTATGGGGCACTTCACCCTCTCCTCACTCGCTCCTGCCCGCCTGCTGCCTCCTCTGGCAATCACAGGTAACCAACCATGTGAGTCTCCTAGCTCCCCCTCACCTGCCGAACACCCCCCCATCAGCTGCCGAACAAACCCCCCCTACCCATCAGGGGGGAGAGTGGTGTGAGGTGCAGGGGGAGGAGAGTGATGTGGGGGAAAGTGATGTGCGGTGCAGCGAGGGGGGGGGGGGGAGTGGTGTGCGGTGCAGCGGGGGGGGAGTGGTGTGCGGTGCAGCGGGGGGGAGTGGTGTGCGGTGCAGCGGGGGGGAGTGGTGTGCGGTGCAGCGGGGGGGAGTGGTGTGCGGTGCAGCGGGGGGGAGTGGTGTGCGGTGCAGCGGGGGGGAGTGGTGTGGGGTGCAGCGGGGGGGAGTGGTGTGCGGTGCAGCGGGGGGTGGTGTGCGGTGCAGGGGGGGAGTGGTGTGCGGTGCAGGGGGGGGGAGTGGTGTTCGGTGCAGGGGGGGGAGTGGTGTGCGGTGCAGGGGAGGGGGAGTGGTGTGCAGGGGAGGGGGAGTGGTGTGGTGTGCAGGGGAGGGGGAGTGGTGTGCAGGGGAGGGGGAGTGGTGTGCGGTGCAGGGGAGGGGGAGTGGTGTGCGGTGCAGGGGAGGGGGAGTGGTGTGCGGTGCAGGGGAGGGGGAGTGGTGTGCAGGGGAGGGGGAGTGGTGTGCGGTGCAGGGGAGGGGGAGTGGTGTGCGGTGAAGGGGAGGGGGAGTGGTGTGCGGTACGGGGGGGAGTAGTGTGCGGTGCGGGGGGGATTGATGTGGTGTGCGGGGCAGCGGGGGGGGAGTTATGTGCGGTGCAGCGGGGGGAGTGATGTGCGGTGCAGCGGGGGGGAGTGATGTGCGGTGCAGGGGGGTGTGATGTGCGGTGCAGGGGGGGTGTGATGTGCGGTGCAGGGGGTGTGTGATGTGCAGGGGGTGTGTGATGTGCGGTGCAGAGGGTGTGTGATGTGCGGTGCAGGGGGTGTGTGATGTGCGGTGCAGGGGGGGTGTGATGTGCGGTGCAGGGGGGGTGTGATGTGCGGTGCAGGGGGGGGTGATGTGCGGTGCGGGGGGGGGAGTGATGTGCGGTGCAAGGGGGGGAGTGATGTGCGGTGCAGGGGGGAGAGTGATGTGCGGTGCAGGGGGGGGAGTGATGTGCGGTGCAGGGGGGGGGAGTGATGTGCGGTGCAGGGGGGGGAGTGATGTGCGGTGCAGGGGGGGGAGTGATGTGCGGTGCAGGGGGGGGAGTGATGTGCGGTGCAGGGGGGGGAGTGATGTGCGGTGCAGGGGGGGGAGTGATGTGCGGTGCAGGGGGGGGAGTGATGTGCGGTGCAGGGGGGGGAGTGATGTGCGATGCAGGGGGGGGAGTGATGTGCGATGCAGGGGGGGGAGTGATGTGCGATGCAGGGGGGGAGAGATGTGCGATGCAGGGGGGGGAGAGTGATGTGAGGTGCAGGGGGGGGAGAGTTTTGTGAGGTGCAGGGGATGGAGTGATGTGAGGTGCAAGGGTGAACGGGGGAGAAAGAGAGAGGGAGCGGAGACAGGGGGAGCAGGAGAATTACTTCCCGGGCAACGCCGGGTATATCAGCTAGTAAATATATAAAACGAATACATAAAAAAAAAATGCATATTTAAAAAAATACATATAAAAAGCCCCAAATGCATATAAAAAAAACTAAATACCTATTAAAAAAAAGCCCCAAATATATCTCTATATCTCTCTATATCAAAAACCAAATATATAAAAAGCCCCAAACACCTAAAAAGCCCCAAATACATCTATAAAAAAAAACAAAATGCATATAAAAAAACAAATACATATAAAAAAGCCCCAATACATATAAAAATTAAAAAATAAATATATATATAATACAGACTTACCTTGGGGATGGTCTCAGTCCGGGCCTGAGGGCTGCGGGGGGCTCGGCTGCCAGTCCTTTAGTTGCCGCCGGGCCCCAGCTGGAGGCTTATCCCTCCTCTCTGACTGTCGCATACTGAGCTTCTGGCGCACGCCGGGGCTTTGACATCAGCACGCTGAGCTTCGGGCGTGCAGCAGCATTAGAGGGAAGCCTGCTGACGTCAGGGTGGGACAGTCGGTGTGGAGGGAGGCCTGCAGCTGAGGAGAGCTGGGGCCCGGCGGCAACTTGAGATCGGGCCCCCCGCAGCCAACGGGCCCGGGACACTTGTTCTGTCTGTCCCCCTCCCTGTCGGTGGCCCTGGCTGCAAAGGAAGGTCAAGATTCTTGGTCTTCCTTTAAGTTTCCTCCTCTCCAGCCCAAATAATGTCATCTATGAAACTGCCACAGTAGACCAGCCCCCCCCCCCTCACTCTTTGTTGTACCACACATAAAGTGTCTTCCCACAATCCAATGTGGAGTGGCATAACTGGGGGCGAACCTAGTCCCCATGGCCGTTCCCTAAATACCTATCCTCATTGTTTTTATAGTATCTCAAAATAAACTCAATACTGTATGATAAAAAAGGTATATAATGATGTAACATCACAAGATGCCCATCTATAGGAGTCTTTCCACTTAATTTCCAAGATGGCGCCTGGTGTGCAGCATGTCCCTCAGATAGGACCTGAGTTTGACCACAAGGTTGGAGAGAGTAGTCAACATATTGAGACAGGCTGGATATCATCAACTCCATTCCGGAGATAATAGGTATACCAGGAGGATTCCTGAGACACTTATGCACCTTCGGGAGGTGATAGAAAGAATATTGACATCCTCGGGTGTTCAATATAGAGAAATCCTTATTCAGCTTTAGTAACAATACCCAGTTTCTAGCCTCTTGGAGTAATTGATAATCGTGAGATCTTGGATAAGTTCTCTGTATGAAACCGTGTCAGAGGAGCTGAATCCCTGACTTAAATATTCAGCTCAATCATAGGAGAAAAAGCGTAGGGTTTCGTTAGTTGTATTGATGAGCTAGATTCAGCCAATAATGAGGTCAGAGTTTTATATATGAAGATGGGTATTTCTACCTCAGTCAACAATTCAGTGGATCGGTTCTTGTTCCATTTTATTCAGAGACAAAAAGTAATCTGCATCATATACAAGTCTTTACAGGCATTCTCGGTTATGAGCGGAGAACTGCAGTCTTTGTTGGCATCACTACAAGAGATGTCAGCTGTTCAAAATATTAGTAGTTCTGAGTTCAATACACAGACATAACATTTATATCTTCTTGTAAGCCCTGCACGGTAGCTTTACGTCGCCTCTTTCTCACGAGCAACCAGATTATACAATTAATAGACTGTAAAATAACATATTATCGCCTTTAGCTGCTCTCTTAGACATTCATGGTAGAACAATGTCTCCCTATAGTTTTATCTCCATACATCCTTGTGAGATGTCTACTCGTATCAATCTCTGTTCTGACAAACTCCCTTATTCAAGACTGATTAAACTATTCTTTGCCTAACTCCCTTTCACATTCCAGACCCCTGTAAACTGAGAGAGAGAGAGAGAGAGAGAGAAGCCCTGCATTTGCAAATTATACCTATCCCTAATAATCCGGGAGGGGAGGAAGAAGGGAAGGGGAAAGGAACGAGGGAAGCTCCCGCATCAGCTCAAGTACAATGAGTAAATTATAAACAAGTAGTTGAGACCGTATACCGGTGCAAAAGAGGACTAGGATAATAATAAACAAACAAACAAAAGATTCCCCCTTGAATGCACTCAGATCGATCAGTGAAGGTGATATGATTATTTAATTAAAAACCTTTTAATCACACATATAAAAATAGTACTTGTATAGAGGCCCCTGGACTTTTTGGGCCATGCCCCTCTATACAAGTACTATTTTTATATGTGGGACTAAAAGGTTTTTAATTAAATAATCATATCACCTTCACTGATCGATCTGAGTGCATTCAAGGGGGAATCTTGTGTTTGTTTGTTTATTTATATACCTATCCCTACTAAGGGTTAAAGACCATGGGAAGGGTTTGCAAATGAAGCCAGGTGCAGACATCACCTGGCCTTGATTAAAAGAGTGTAAAAAGGCCAGGCTGGATCAGTTCTTCTCTCCCCTAAGGCTATGGCTCTGCCTGCGCTGCACGCGAGGCTGGCTTCGCATGCAGCCGAGTTCCCCGGTCTGCAGTGAGCTGCAGGGGGAAAGACAGGGGGGCGTGATGGGGGCGCGGCCATGACATCACCCGGCAGGTTCGCCCTCCTTGGCTGAACTGCCGGGGGGGGTGGCCTAGCGCTCCGTCGCTTGGTCTAATCACAATTTTAATGTGTCTGAAACCTCGCAACGGGCCCGGCCCCATTGAGGGGCGACTCTTGTCCCCGCAGCAGCCAGCAGGGACCAAGCCTTATACCAGCTAAGAGAGCTGGATGCTACAGACAGGCACTATGATATGTGTGTTATTGTTTGGTAAGTGGGAAAGCCACCCAAAGATATCTAGAGAATTGCTGTCTAGTTAATGCTCGGAAAGAGCTAGGATATATTTTGATTATTTTGTTTGTCTTGATTTTGTCTGCTGGAGTAATAAAGAAAATCAAGCACTTAAACCAGAGCTGGATGGTCCCGTGAATGTGCTTTCCCCTAAAAGATAGCGTTTAAGGTTCCCAGACAAGAACCCTTCAGGCAAAAAGGGTATTTTGTCACTATATGTATATATAATATATTTTTTATTATATATATATTTTGTTGGTGTATCTTTATATCCCTCTCTCTCTCGCCCTCTCCCTCTCTCGCGCCCTCTCTCTCGCGCCCTCTCTCTCGCCCTCTCTCTCTCGCCCTCTCTCTCGCGCCCTCTCTCTCTCGCGCCCTCTCTCTCTCGCGCCCTCTCTCTCTCGCGCCCTCTCTCTCTCGCGCCCTCTCTCTCTCGCGCCCTCTCTCTCTCGCGCCCTCTCTCTCTCGCGCCCTCTCTCTCTCGCGCCCTCTCTCGCGCCCTCCTCACTCGCGCCC
Source organism: Ascaphus truei (assembly GCF_040206685.1). Lineage (NCBI taxonomy): Eukaryota > Metazoa > Chordata > Amphibia > Anura > Ascaphidae > Ascaphus > Ascaphus truei. The sequence continues at coordinate 253,170,218 of NC_134484.1, forward strand.
TCTCCTTCTCTCTCTCGCGCCCTCTCCTTCTCTCTCTCGCGCCCTCTCCTTCTCTCTCTCGCGCCCTCTCCTTCTCTCTCTCGCGCCCTCTCCTTCTCTCTCTCGCGCCCTCTCTCGCGCCCTCTCCCTCTCTCTCTCGCGCCCTCTCCCTCTCTCTCTCGCTCCCTCTCTCTCTCGCGCTCTCTCTCGCGCCCTCTCCCTCTCTCGCGCCCTCTCCCTCTCTCTCTCGCGCCCTCTCTCTCTCTCGCGCTCTCTCTCTCGCGCCCTCTCTCTCTCTCTCGCGCCCTCTCTCTCTCTCGCGCCCTCTCTCTCTTTTGCGCCCTCTCTCTCTCGCGCCCGCCCTCTCTCTCTCGCGCCCGCCCTCTCTCTCTCGCGCCCGCCCTCTCTCTCTCGCGCCCGCCCTCTCTCTCTCGCGCCCGCCCTCTCTCTCTCGCGCCCGCCCTCTCTCTCTCGCGCCCGCCCTCTCTCTCTCTCGCGCCTGCCCTCTCTCTCTCGCGCCTGCCCTCTCTCGCGCGCCCGCCCTCTCTCGCGCGCCCGCCCTCTCTCTCGTGCGCCCTCTCTCTTCCGTCTCTCTCTTCCGTCTCTCTCTCTCTCTCTTCCGTCTCTCTCTCTCTCTCTTCCGTCTCTCTCTCTCTCTCTCTTCCGTCTCTCTCTCTCTCTCTTCCGTCTCCGTCTCTCTCTTCCGTCTCCGTCTCTCTCTCTTCCTATCTCTCTCTCTTCCGTCTCCGTCTCTCTCTTCCTCTCTCTCTCGTCCGTCTCCGTCTCTCTCTCTTCCATCTCTTTTTCTCTCTCTCTCTCTTCCGTCTCTTTCTCTTTTCTCCTTCTTCCAGGGGACGGGGCTGCCACAAGAGGTGGAATTTAATAAGAAAGGATGCTTTAATTCAAGTGTTTAATGGTTTTAACCAAAGTGCAGTGGGTGGTGTTTTTCTGTTAAAACGTAAATCTGGAATCCCTATATATAATCAATATAAGATAGATGTCAGTTATTCTTTCAAATATTTTTGTTAAAAAAAAAAATGTATATTTTCCTTAATATGACAACAAAATATGGTAACATCAATTTTACAGCCTAAATTGGCTTAAATCAGCAGCTGTGATAGTACAATTATTTGTCAGAACCATGTTCAGGAAATATACTTATTACGCCGCTCTCGGGGTTCCTCAATACTAAGGCTGGGTCCATGGTGCCTTCTCCCGTGCGGAGGCTGTGGGAAAGCGGGTGCTATCCCTGGCCATGCTAGATGCGCCGTGGGGGGCGTTCCTAGTGACGTCACTGAGCTGGTTCACTCTCATTGGGCGAACCCGTCACGTGACCTGTGACTTGTCTGCAACGCGCGCCCCCTCCTGCTTTTGCGCGGACGCACCCGCCGCATGGACGCGAACACTGCCTTAAGGCAGTCTGTTCGCTCAGCGTTTGGACGCCTCCGCACGGTCTGCAGTACCATGGCCCCAGCATTAGAGGTCTACAGTATGTATCAACACAAAGGAAAATTTGTTTTGACGCACTGCGCCATTTTGCGCGTGAAGTGGTCATATGTAACAAGCTGGTTGCTCAAGGTTCTTACACGTGGAACAGATTTTTAAACCGGGCCTGGCACAGTTTGTTTAATGCAGAAAGAAAGGGTAATGCACAGCACCGCACATATCCTTGTAATCTGTGCTTCATGTAACGCCTCTCTCTCACACTTCCCAAACTGAAATCTGGAGTCCATTGGACAAAAATTGGAACAAACCCCTTGGTGTAATTTTTCATGTACCACTTTTACACAAGCCCCAACTTCTTTTTTTTATTGTTCGTCCGTAGACTAACATAAGCAATAGACCTTGTGTGCCTGAATTCTGCACATTGTTCCAAAGGGAAAAAAACTTCAAGGAATTTTTGTTGGTAGAAAAACATAAACATTTTGGAAACGTTGTTGGGGATTTCCAGTCTGTACATGTGCAATCCTTGTAATGTGTTAATAAAAGGTACAGTTCTACGAAGAATAGAGTGATGAACTAAGGTCGGTAATCGGTGTTTGAAAGATTTCATATGTTGTCAGTTATAAGAAACTCTAAATGAGTAAGTGTGTGGGTGATTGTCAGTCTGCTTTGCTGCTCTCAAGTGATTTAGGTGTTCCAATGTATGGACGCATGTCCGAGAGCCTGTTGTAAGAAAGATGACCATAATAATGGAGAGGTTAAACAGATAAGTGTGAACTGTAAACTTCAGATTACAATTTACAAAATCACTTATGCTGTACGTGTCTGTTTTTTTATTTTTGATCCAGTATCAATTAACCTTGTTTTAAGCTAAAGAATAAATTAAAACATTAGTTCAATTTGGTCCAATGTGTAACATCTTTAAAACAGAAATAATTTCAGAAGCCGAGTTCAGCCGTCCTCTGATGGAATAACGCTTCTTAATTTCTGAAACGGTGTTCTTAATCACGGTGTCCCAAGTCCCTAAGTTAGACAAGTGCATCACTGAAATGTATAACTCAAGAAACAATTTAGAATGCTATACAAAATACAACTCCACCCCCTTCCCCCTCATGAAATAGAAACTAGGATTACTGCAATTGAGTTTAAACATAATTAAGAAAGAAGCAGCAGAAATCTAGAAACATTAGTCTAGGCCAGTATTTTTCAACAGGTTCCTTGGGTTCTCCGGGCATCCATAAAAGGGTTCCATGTCATTTTCAGGTCATTTAAAAGTAGTACAAAATACTGTAGAATTAACAATCTATCTCGTCTCCGATACGCTATTAGAGAGGGTTGGGGGTTACTCAGAATTTCACAATATAATTCTATGGTTCCTTAACCAAAAAAGGTTAATAAACATGGGTCTAGATCTTAGCTCTTGGGATTGGCACAAAAGAAATACAGGGGTCGCCGTATAAAAAAGGTTTGGAACTACTTATTTAAAAATTGTGTGCTGATGACATCCCTATAACACTAGTTAATACCTGAACTGCTTGTGATATGATTTGTAATTTAATAGCTAAGCACAGTGTTTTACTAATGTTAAACCGGTCCAGTTTTTCGATAAGAAATGTGCCTGCAATGCCGCACACAATCCCTATAGCTATCAACTATATCGGTGATTCCCAGCAGGGAGTTCAGGTGGTGTCTTCAAGGGGTTTGTGAAAATAAATATGTAATGGCGAATCCCAGGCAGTGTAGTGGGTTCCTGAGCCCATGTGGGGACTGTTCACTTGGTAAGGCCCCAAACTGCACCTTGGCACGGGTGGTATAGCCGTAAATTACAGCAGGAGCTTTACATTCACTGCAGCAAAGCATTGTGGGGTGTGACTTTGAAAGCTCATGCAGTGATTGATAGCTATGCCATCCATGCTGTCTGCACACACGGTATAGTTGTTTGGGGCCTTTTTAAGCGTGTAGTTGTCGTCGTCCCCACAAGCTCCCACAATGTAAAAATTGTTGGGCAACACTGAACTATAATATGCCCCTATCACCCCTATAGCTGTAGTAATCCATGACATGCAAGTCAGCTCGAAAATATGAAATTAATATTGGTGCTGTTGTTGTTGTGTTTTATTTTTTATTTTTATATATATATATATATATATATATATATATATATATATATATATATATATAATAACTTACGCTTAAATATTTAATAATTGCTTTTAAAAAAACAAACTATTGTTTTAGGGGCAAAACCGAAAACTTCATTGTCTATTACTGGCCTGCAAGATTATTTTAATGATCCTGAAAGAGATGAACCCCTCATCGGTAAGTAGACAGAACATTTTATCAGGCACATTACAAGAACTAAAATATAAGGAACTTTTTCTTTTTAAATGAAATAAGCCTGTGGCTGAGCGCTGCCAAGTAGGTTGGTAGTGTTCTTGATTATTTTTATGTGGTGCGACTAAAAAATATAAATATAATTTTTTTTTCTTCTTGCAACGTAGTATTTTATTTCTATAAAGAAAACAAATTGCACTACATGGGATATTGTACATTATCCAGTGTGTAGAAGATTGCCATGGTCAGAGCTGCCTCAATATAGTCTGTTCACAGACATTTCTTGGACAGTTAGTTGGAAAATTGGGTACAGGGGATAAAAGGACTAGGTGAGTTTCAGATTGAAATAGAGCAGCTTAAAATAGAGTGGCCTTGGCATAAAAACAAGATGAGTGGATGGGACCGTCTGGTTTTTGGTACATTGATGTCACGGTTATGCTTTGATTCCTTTTAATACATTTTGCGCTCATGTTTTGGTGTGCCGGTTTTTAAATGTTTTTTCAGCACATGTTCTATTAGACATACTTGGCATTTTGTAGCAATTGGATTGTTGCATTGATACTGTCTTTACTGTTGTGCCTAACCACATCAAGGTGCCATTTATTTAACTCCATTGCCAGGCCTAGTCAGCAATGCTTTGCTTGCCCTTACTGCACTGAAGGCTATCTTTTTTTCCCCGCCTTTTTAATTTGGTACGTAGCCATATCTGGACACAACAAAAGGAAGCTAAAATGTACAGATTAAATGGTCCCTTGTGAAGTATTTTAAAGGTGAGCGGCAAATGTAATCGTAAATGACTGCATCTTTTTACAAATATTTCTGTTTTGTAGGTTTACAATACGCAGTGCAATTTATTAAACCAGGAAGTCTGCGACAGGTTTACAAGTGCATAATCTGTGATGTTGCCTCTGATCTCATTTCCATTATACAACATTTCACTGGTGCCAAGCACAGGCGCATCTATATGGTGAGTACAGTTTTCTCTTCACCTATATTCTCCTTTTCGTTTTCTTTTTTTGCAATCTCTACTTTTAGAGTAAAGCCTTTCATTACTTAGTGGGTGGGGGCTTCAATAATGGCAATCAGATTTTTCCCTGGATCAACATCCTTCCTATGTTTTACATATTTGGTATAAACATGTATACCAGTGGTTCCCAATCTGTGCGCCGTGGCTTGCCTAGAGGGGCGCCGCGATTATCCCTCCCCACCATCCCTCTGATTATCCCTCCCCACCATCCCTCCTTAATGCCGACCGGGCCGGCCAATCGGCTGCAGGTCAGAGTATGCCGGGAGCGGGGCTTCCGCTTTGTACAGAGTACACGGTGAGTGTGTGTGTGTCTGTCTTCCCGCTCCTGGCTCCTCTGCTGCGTGGTGTCGTCGTCCCCCCCCCCCCCCCCCCCATCCCTTTCTGCCCCGGATCCCAGCCAGGGGTGATTGGAAGTGGTAGCGGGGGTGCCCGGGGGGAGGGGGGTTGTACATTTGTCTGTCCTGGCGAGCAGTGGTGGTGAGCAGTCCCTGCCGCTTGCAGGAGGTGGGTGCAGGGGAAGGCAGGGAGCTGCCTGCACGGATCGCTTGCCTTTCCTCCCTCCCCCCCCTCCAGTCACTCACACCCGTCGCTGCCTCTGCTCTCCACTGTGTGTGTGTGTGTGTGTGTGTGTGTGTGTGTGTGTGTGTGTGTGTGTATCAATGACTGTGTATCAGTGACTGTGTGTGTGTCAGTGACTGTGTGTGTGTATCAGTGACTGTGTGTGTCAGTGACTGTGTGTGTCAGTGACTGTGTGTGTCAGTGACTGTGTGTGTGTGTCAGTGACTGTGTGTGTGTGTCAGTGACTGTGTGTGTGTATCAGTGACTGTGTGTGTGTGTGTGTGTGTGTATCAGTGACTGTGTGTGTGTGTGTATCAGTGACTGTGTGTGTGTGTGTGTGTGTGTGTGTATATCAGTGACTGTGTGTGTGTGTGTGTGTGTGTGTGTGTGTGTGTGTGTATATCAGTGACTGTGTGTGTGTGTGTGTGTGTATCAGTGACTGTGTGTGTGTGTGTGTGTATCAGTGACTGTGACTGTGTGTGTGTGTATCAGTGACTGTGTGTGTGTGTCAGTGACTGTGTGTGTCAGTGACTGTGTGTGTGTGTGTCAGTGACTGTGTGTGTGTGTGTGTGTCAGTGACTGTGTGTGCGCGTCAGTGACTGTGTGTGTGTGTGTGTATCAGTGACTGTGTGTGTGTGTGTGTATCAGTGACTGTGTGTGTGTGTGTGTGTGTGTGTGTGTGTGTGTGTGTGTGTGTGTGTGTGTCAGTGACTGTGTGTGTGTGTGTATCAGTGACTGTGTGTGTGTGTGTGTGTGTATCAGTGACTGTGTGTGTGTGTGTGTGTGTGTGTGTGTGTGTGTGTGTGTGTGTGTGTCAGTGACTGTGTGTGTGTGTGTGTGTCAGTGACTGTGTGTGTGTGTGTGTGTCAGTGACTGTGTGTGTGTGTGTGTGTCAGTGACTGTGTGTGTGTGTGTCAGTGACTGTGTGTGTCAGTGACTGTGTGTGTATCCCCCCCAGCCAGCAGCACCCCAGCACGGTACCAATCCCCCCCAGCCCCGATCCTCGCAGGCAGCCCCACGATGCCCCAGCAGCTGACACCAGAGATAGGGGGGTTGTGGCTGTGTGCGGTGTGTGCAAAAAAAAATTTTTTTTTAATTTCGGGGTCCACGCTCAAACCACGTTATAAGCGGATCGCGCTATAACGGGGTTGAGCTGTACCACTAACACATTTTAAAGAATAACCAAACCAGACAAATACATAGGGGGAAGGGAATGAAGGGGGGGGGGGGGGGAGAAACTCCTTATGTTTTTAACTTGTCTGTTCTCCAGTACCCATGTTCCAAAGGAAATGCTCATTGTTTCAGGCTTTGTGCGCTCGACTTCAGAGAGATTGGTTGTTCCTCTCTATATAAAGGATAACTCTATTGTCCCCTTGTCCCCCTTCTCCCGCAAACCAGGGATCCCAGACTTGGGAAAACTTATGGCAGCTCTCTCAGGAATGCAGTGAGTTTCTCCATAACAGAGATATGCCATATCCTACGTTTAACCATGGTCAGAGAGGGAGCCTCCTGTTTTTTCCAGGACGCCGCAATACAGCATCTCGTGGCTGACATGATATTGGTGATCAACTTTACTAAGGCTCACGGTATATCTGGAATTAGCCTTCCCAGGAGGGCTACCATGGATTGGGTCTCAACTTAACGTTTAACAGTCTATTGATTAGTTGGAAGACAAGCTTCCATAGGGGGACTAGTTTTGGGCATCTCCATCTCCACCAAATATGTTACATCGAACCGTTTTGTCCGCATCCTCTAAAACAGGACGGCGAGTGAGTTGAATATCGTGTGGAGCCTAGCAGGTGTCATGTACCAGCGATACAATAACTTGTAGGAGTTCTCTTTTACCACAGTAAATATCGAGCTTTTTGCGGCAGCTTCCCATATATCTTGCCCAGTCTTCGACTTTGAGGACCTCCTAGTTCTTACTCCCATTTCAGCAAACAGAGACATTTCCACCTGCATCGGAGCTAGTTAGAATATGGTACACAGCAGATATACCTTTCTCCAGAGCTCGGTGTCTATAAAGTGTTTAAAAAAATAAGTGAAGGCAGGGGACTCTCTGGCCCTGTAATATTGTGTGATGAAATGTTTTACCTGCAGGTAGCGAAATATGTCGGAGGGGGCCAGGTTTTTTTTTTTTGTTCTAAATCTGGGAACGGGATAAGCCTACAAAAAGAAAACAGATATCCTACAGTGACAATGCCAGCAGCCCTCCAGGCTTGGAATGCACCTGTCGCTCTAACTAGGTCAAAGTCTGGGTTGCCGAAGAGCGGGATCATAGGGGAACTCACTGTTGTGAGTTTGAATTTATATTTCAGACTGTTCCAAAGTGTTAGGGAATGTCTGATCACTGGGTGGGATAGAGTGTTTACTGGCGTATTGGATTTGGTTAGCCATATAAGGGTTTTGATGTCCGCTGGTTTGGACTCAGCGTTCTCTATCTACCCATCCTCTAGATTGCAGATCCGAGTTCCATCGTAGCAGCTGACTTAGCTGGGAGGCCTGATAGTATTTCAGAAGATTGGGAGGGAAAACCCCCCAAACACCCTGGGCCTATATAGCACAGCTCTCTTGACTCTTGGGAGTTTCTTGTTCCAAACAAACTTGGTAATGCAGGATTGGAGCTCCACAAGATCTTTAAGTGGTATCATAATGAGGAGAGTGCGGAAAAAATACAATATGCGTGGAAGGATATTCATTTTAATATATATTATTTTTCCAATCCATGAGATATTGTATTTGCTCCAGTATTCCAAATCTTTCTTCAGATTTTTTATTAGTTTTAGATAATTAAATTTGTGTATGGTTTCATATCATTTTGTTACCTTAATTCCGAATTAGGGAATATAATGCGTTTGCCATGAGAAATCAAAGTTACGTTTGAGAAGCTTGACGGTGTCGCTGGGCACGTTCACCGCCAATGCCAGGGATTTGGTATGATTAATTTTAAAGCCTGATCTGTTTTCAAAGTCATCAAGAGACTGTTAGAGGTTTGGGAGGGATATTAAGGGGCGTGTGAGGGTCAAAAACACAGTCCACAAATAGAGACATTTTATAATTAACTTTACAAATGGTTATCCCTGAGATGTTGGGATTTAGTCTAATAGTGGCTGCCCGAGGCTCTATTGAGAGTGCAAACAGTAGTAGAGAGGATAAGGGACAGCCGTGTCTAATGCCATTAGATATTTTGATTTTATCGGAGACATGGCCGGCGCATCTAACTCTAGCTGAAGGGTGTTGGTAGAGACCCCTGAACGCTTGTAGGAATTGACCTGTAAAACCCATATATTTTAGCACAGAGAACAAGAAATTCCAGTCAAGTCTATCAAAGGCCTTTTCGGCATCTAGAGATAGGCAGAGAAGGGGTACCTCCCACGTTTGCTGAGTGAGTCAGATCTACTATACGGCGTACGTTGTCTGTGGCTTGTCTGGAAGGAACAAAACTCACGTGGTCATGGTGCACTAGGTGTGGCATGTACTCATTTAACCGGTTGGTCAGTATCTTGGCAAATAACTTCAAGTCAGTGTTTATTAGGGAGATAGGGCGGTAGCTCGAACAGTCTGAAGGGTCCATTCCTTTTTTGGGTATCACCACTATATTGGCTGTAGACATAGTGTTGGGAATGGGCTCGCCCTCCATAAATTTATTAAATGGGGTGGTAAGATGTGGGGCGATAGTTTTAGCGAACTTTTTGTAGTATGTATCGGAAAAAACATCCGGCCCAGGAGATTTAAGGTTTTTAAGGCCTTTAATTGCCGACACTACTTCCTCACATGATATTCTTTGGTTAAGTTTCAATGCCTGTTGTGGTGTTAGTGTGGTAAGGAAATTGACTGTAGGAAATTGGAGAGATTGGTTTTGGGGGTTGGGTGCGAGACCGTATTAGTCTTACCATACAGATCTTGGTAACCTTTTCTGAATTCTTCTACTATTTTGGCAGGATCATGCGACAAGACCCCATTCTTTAGTTTTATAGCCCGGACTCCTCCCAGGCTACCCGTGCCTCTTAGCTTCCTGGCTAGCATGGTGTGGGCCTTGTTCCCCCTCTCGTAGTATTTCTGAGACGTCCATCTCATGGCTTGCTCTGTTTTATATGCCAAGCAAAGGTTTAATTCACCTCTGGTTCTGATTATTTTTGCCAGTATCTCGGCCGATTGACTAGATTTGTGACTCTTTTCTAGTGTTTCTAATTCTAGGGTTAACGCCTGTTTTTTTTGTTTTTGTTTTTTTTATCCTATTTTTTTGTTCCTATACGAGGCTACTCTCATAAGTGCTCCTCTTATGACGGCTTTGTGAGCCTCCCAAACCGTGGAAACCGGGACCTCAGGGGAATAGTTGTTTTCAAAATAAAATTTGATGTCCTCATTTAGGGGAATAACCACATCAGGGACACTAAGAAGAGACTCATTGAGTCATCATTGGCCAGCCAACCTAACAGAGCAGTTAAGTTTAGAATTGTGATATCTATTAACGCATGGTCTGACCATGTAGTAGGATGTATGTTTGCTTTAGGAATTTTCTCCACCAGTCTCGCTAGGATCATGTCAATCCTTGAGTATGATCTATGGGGGGTTGAATAGTACGTGTAATCTCGATAGGGTGAAGGGACCTCCATATATCTACAGTCTGTGATTCCACTAATAGTTTAGACAATAATCTTGACTCCTGCGAGCCAGGGTGAACCTGCTTTCTGCTCGGGAGTGCCAGATCTATCCATTTTAGGGGATCGAACTACGTTGAAGTCGCCTGCCACAATCAGAGGCCCTTTTCTAAATTCCTGAATTAGGTCTATAATTTTTGGGAAGTATGGGACCCTTGCTGAGTTTGGGGCATAAATGTTGACCACCATGACCTCAGACCCCCCTATCCGTCCAGTCAAAAGAATAAATCGCCCTTCTTTATCGGTTTTCTTGAGTTCTAATTGAAAAGGGGTGTTGTTATTGAAAGCTATGGCCACACCACTCTTTTTAACTACCGCCGATGAGTAAAATACCTAGGAGAATTGTTTATGTAAAAAGGTGGGTTGGTGTTGCCTGGGAAAGTGAGTCTCCTGCAAAAAGATAACATCTGCAAGTTCTGTCTTATAATTCGAGAAGGCCATCTGGCGTTTAGCCTGGCTGTTGAGCCCTTTAACATAATGGGATAGTATTTTAAGGGTACGCATCACTATGGTGGTTTGAGAGCTAATAGCTTATTCCTTTCTGGTACCTTGAGTGTAACTCAGCGGTGCGCAAAGTGGGGGCACGACCCCCGCGGGGGGGGCGCGAGATTACCGGCGGGGGGCGCAGAGTTTACAGAGGCCCCGCGCTCTTCCCAAAGACACTTAAATTAAGTGCCGGGGGAGCTGCATGGCCTCTGTAAGCCTACTTACATTGATTCAGACGGCATCTGGAGATGCGTCGCCATGGCAACGTGACATCCAGACGCTAGGAATCAAGATAAGGGGGAGGCGCGGAGAGGAGGACATCCGATGGGAGGGCGCAGAGAAAAAAGTTGGCGCCCCCCATGTCTAACTGATGCAGGAACTGGGAAATACATGTCCTCAAGAACATTTTGTTGGTCACATACTGTGTTTGAAGGTGAAGGGAAACACATAGGGAAAGAGAAAACAATAATAACTGTACATAACTAACACATTAAAGGGGGAAAAATTTGGGCTCACTGGGTGGCCCAAACAGTCAGGACTCATCCTGTGCCAACTTTTTGGCATGTGTCAAACAATAACTCGGGTCAAACGCCCGTGCTGTAACACCTACGGCCGCCCATCCGCAGCCCCAGGAACTCATTTCCTAAACATTTGGCAACCTTCATTACTCCTGTTACTCCAGCTTCCTCCCCCCATATTTAGTAAAAGAACCCATATTTTATTATTTGTGTGGTTTGGCCCACTACTCGTTTACATGGTTACAAGAGCATAAAAGCAATCTATGTCATTCTGGCCTACATTGGCAACATCTTATTGTACAGTACTACCCCAATCTGTTCATGTTCTCGATTCAGTGAGAATTAATCCAAAGGGGTTTATCTGGCACACATCTCACTTCCAAACAATTTAAGTCAACAACCAGTGCTCATGGTTTCTGGGATTGTCCTGTAAACCCCAAAGGTTTGCTCAAGAATAAAGGATGATCCAGGCCCTCGGACCCAGCAAATGAGAGATCCAATCCAGCCCAGAAACCAACGCCCCAAGCGCAACACACTCCCCACCAGGGCAAGGGCCCCAACCACGACAGAGAGTGCGTCGCACCCGAAACAACGGCCCCCAAGCCGAACCAAACCCCCCCACCCGCCAAGCCTGCGCGCCCCGACCACCCTCCAAACTTGACTCAATGAGACCCAGGGTGCTTTGCATAGAACCAGCTCAGAAGTTTGGTTATGTATTGCCCTTTATCCATTATACTAGCAGTCCATGTATAGTTCCACTTATCTTATGGTTTTCTTTTTCCTTTTATTTTCACCTTATGGGGGAGAGAAGATCCTCTTGTGGCAATAAAGTCTTTCGGCCAGACTCCAAGTTGGTCCCTCCGCTGGGTGCTGTGTGCCTTTCTTTCTGGGATCCCACCTTGACCCATTTCAGCTGGTCTCTTTTCGAGGTTGATCCCTCTCTTTGCGTTTCCATGGGCTGCATCTGGAGCCCCAATTTCGCCAAAAAGTTGGGAGCTTCTCCGGGATCTTTGATTGAGACTTGGGTGCCTCCCTTGAGCACCATGAGGTGGAAGGGGAAACCCCACCGGTATCTGATTCCAGCATTGCGTAGAATTTCTGTGACAGACTTTAAATTTTTGTGTTTCTGCAGTGTAATTGCCGCCAGATCTGGGAACAACTGTACCTTTATGGAGTCACTTTCAATAACCTCACGGTTTCTTGCCGCCGCCATGATCGATTCCTTTGTGCGGTAATAATGGATGCTCAGGATACCATCCCTTGGTTTGTCTTGATTAGGGGCTCTAGGTCTTGGGGCTCTGTGTGCTCTGTCCAATAGCATTTGGGAGTCGGTGAACTCTGCACACAGCATGGTAAATACTTGTATCAGAAAGTCATTGAGATCATCTTCCTCCTCCGGTATACCTCGGACTCTGATATTATTCCTCCGAGAGCGGTTGTCCTGGTCCTACATCTGGATCTTCAAAGTGGCCACATCCAGCACCAGAGAGTCCTGAACTTCCCCGAACTCTGTGACCCTGGCCTCCAGTTCTGTGGTACGCTCCTCCACGTGGGCTAGATCTCCGCGGAGCTCCTTAACTGCCTTCTGGATTTCTAGCTCAAATGCTGATTTTGGTTTCACATAGAGTTCGTCTATATCTTGTTTGGAGTGTAAAGGAGCAGGGATCTCATCAGTTTCTGATTCCCACTCGCCCTGTACTCCAGCGCCTTTTTGTGCTGTTTGAGACTGTCCACGTTGTCGATGGAAGAAGTCGGATGCGCTGTCTTGGAAGGTAAGATCTTGGCCGTGGAGTTGCGCGGCATTATTGGAGGTGAGATTGCTTGCAGGTGAGATTCAGGATGGAGAGTTGCCCGTATATCGTTGAGTAGTAATAATATGTGGAGTCCTGGGGCGGAGCTACAGTATTAGGTGGCCATCTTGCTGCACGTCATGCACGCGCCCCCCATTTGGATTTTTAGTGGAATGGAATTAAGTCAAAAACAGTCTTTGTATTACAGGTTCCCACTTTGTCTTTTCTTGCAGGTAAGATTTGGTTATGTGTACCGCCTGGGGGGAGAGGCAGATCCAACCAACTTAGCAGCTCGCCCAGGCCAAATCCGATTCGTTTTTATTTATTGGGGTTTTTTTCCCCCCTTTCTTTCCCCATTTTTGTGGGGGTGGGAGGTCCTTTCTGGATGTCTGGTGCCAACAGTCTTCCTCTCCCCACCCACTCAGTCACCCTTTAATTTCTATGGGGTCTTCAGCCACCATGTTGTCTTGTTTTTTAAATTAAAATGTTTTATTTTTATTGTTTTTATTATTGGTGTCAGGCCCCTTTTAAATGTGGGCGGCTGCCCGGTGCCTGTCTTACCTCGTGGCTACGATGGACCACAGCGGGGGATCTCCGGGCACCACCGAAGGGATGTTTACCCTTGGTTCCATTGTTTGCACTGCAAGTCGGTGTTTTAAAAAAAAAAAAAAACAACGTTTTTTTTTTTTTTTAAATTAGCTGTGCCTTTAATTCCAACCGGCGGGAGCCATCTTGGACTCGGCGGGAACGCACAGAGTAGGACAGCCCCGAGTAAGGTGGCAGCTCTGTTCAGTCCTCCTCGAAGAGGGGTGGGCCCCGATAGACCCGCTGACCGGGATGAAGGCAAGCCCAGTGCACAGCCGAGCCAAAGCCCCAATCTGAGCCTCCGCGCGTCCCGACGAAGGTTTAACCCTCGGGTGGGCGGCAGGTCTGTATGTCCCAGGGGCGAGAGAGAGACACCATGTGTGATAGATTCACTGTCTGTTATTTCTGAATCTGTGTTTCTTTTATCAGTGTGTTTAGACTTGTTTTGTTTTTTTAAGATGGATTTGGATGGTTTATTGCCTTTTTGAGTGTCTCTTTTGTATTTTTATTGTAAGAATTTTTTTGCTTGCTGTGGTTTATGCCAGATGTATACCTGACCACGTTCGTAGTCACGCCTATCTCTGTCATATTTATTCTCTTTGACTTGCATAATGTTTTTTCAAACTTTTTGATATTGATTGCTAATTTATCATCATATTCATTGAATTCGTGAATATGTTTAAATTCTTCTAACTTAATCTGTAACTCTTCTACTAGTTGTTTAGCTATTTTTCTCTTTCTGTCTATGCTGTATGATAAGATCAATGAGCTTGAAAGAGCAGTCATATAGTATAAGACTTCACTGCTTTTCAAAATCTCTGTCTACAAATCCAAACGTGGGTGCTTTGGTCATTCTTAACCCTCTAGGGATTCGTTTGGTTAATTGGTAATTCTCAAGTGTAGTGATTTCCCACCTAATTTGTAGGTCATTTGAAATGCATTTTTCTTATAAAGTAAAGTATTTATTTAAATCTTGAAAATCTTCACAGAGAATCTCATGATTTTTTACTCTAATTGTTATTAGTTTTCTGTGACTGGTAGATTGATTACTATGTATAATAGAAACGTTTAATAATGAGTTGGTCACGTGCTCAGATGCTTTACAACATGTCAATTCTTGATTGTTTATCAATATACAATTTAGAATTATCACGCATCATATATTTTTCTACTAGTATATATTTTTTACTATTTGATCTATTCAATTCATATCTAAATTTACATCTGGTGTCTATATACATGTGATCAAGTATCTAACTTTTTAGCCAACACAGAAACCTGTACACTCCTAATGATTACCACTTTACGTTCTATCACCTGTATGTTTTTCAGGTGGGTTAGAGTTCAGAGGGGCTATTTAAACCTTTCACTATCCTGCCCCTATTACATTCCTTGAGAAAGGGCGGCATAGCCTGAAACGCGTGGGAGAATTGTCCTGTTCTGTTTTCATGTTTTTTGTTTTTTAGATATGTAATTAATAAACTTTTTTGATTTTTCTCTACCTGATGAGTTAATCGGTGCTTACGTTTTTGGACTCTGCTGTTCTACCAATTTTTTAACTCACCTAAGATCTTATGTGGGCAACTTCCTGACATTGAGCACTATTGCTAAACCTGCTGAATACAAGCACACCTAAATCCTTATCCATTCAGGATTAACCTAATTTTGCCCCATTTAATTTGTAACTTGCCTGTTTATTCTTGTTTCCCAAATGCATAACATTACATTTATCTGCATTAAACCTCCTCTGCCATTTACCTGCCCACGTTTCCAGTTTCTCCAAGTCCTTCTGGAGAGAAATTACATCCTGCTCTGATTCTACTACCTTACACAATTTAGTATCATCAGCAAAGATGGAGACTTTGCTCTCTCTGCCAACCTCAAGGTCATTAATAAACAAGTTAAAAAGCAGGGGTCCCAGTACAGTACTAATCCCTGAGGTACTCCACTCACAACTTTAGCCCAATTTGAAAAAGTTCCATTTATGATAGCTCTGTTGACTATCCTTCAACCAGTTTTCAATCCAAGTGCAAATATTTTTACAGAGAACAGTTTCCTCTTTTTTTTTGGCGTGGTGCCTTTGCAAAATCGAAGTACATCTAAACTGCATTACCCTAGTCTAAATTCCAATTTACCTCAAAAGAAACTAATAAGGTTAGTTTGGCATGATCTGTCCTTCATATATCCATGCTGAATATTACTAATAATTTTGTTATCCATTAGGTATTCCTAAATATTATTCTGTACTATACCTTCAAGTAGTTTCCCCACCATTGATGTCGGGCTTACAGGTCTGTAATTCCCCGGTTGTGATCTAGTTCCCCTTTGAAATATAGGCACCACATCTGCTTTACGCCAATCTTGTGGTACTGAGCCTGTGGAAATGGAGTCCTTGAATATTAAATGTAATGGTTTGGCTATTTCTGAACTTGACTCCTTAAGAACTCTTGGATGTATGCAATCGGGGCCAGGTGCCTTATTTACTTTAATTTTACCAAGCTGCATATGCATTTCCACAGACATCAAATTGTTTGTTAATATAGAGTTTGTGCCTTCTTCCTGTTGCAATATTTTTGTAAGTGACTCCTCCTTCATAAATACAGAGGCAAATAATGTATTTAATACCTCCGCCTTTTCCTGATCGCCGATATTGTGCTTTCCTATCTCACACTGAAAGGGTCCTATATTCTCTTTTCTAATATTTTTGTTATTAATATACTTGAAGAATGGGTCTCTGTGAGATATTAGGCTACCTACTACGAGTATAACTCCTATGACTATCTGATCACATGTGGATATACCCTATTATAGGAATTTTGTGTACAATTATCAAATTGTGTCTATATTTTGTGATTCCACCCTACTTTCATGGTACATCTCCTGATACTTATATCTGATATGCAGCTATTTATATGTGGAATAAACTACACATATTAATAAAGGAGGGATCTAAACACTTTATGTGACCAATATATGTCTTTCTCCACTATATGATCATAACATAGGATTTAGTGACAAAAGATGTGTATACAATTAACCTGCCGGGTGACGTCATGGCCGTGCCCCCGTCACGCCCCCCACTGTGTTTTCCCCTGCAGCTCACTGCAGACCGTGGAACTTGGCTGCACGCACCGCTAGCCTTGCAGACACGCGGACAGCGGGGCTGTAGCCTTACAGTTTACATGATCACTGAGCTATTCCTTTATCGTGTCCATTTGCTTTGCAGGAACAGAAGTACCCACAGATGTTGCTTTCTTTACAAGCTTGCGGGAACAAAAGTGACAGAACATTGTGCCTGAAGGAGAAGGCGAGAGATTTGGAGCGTATGGAAGGCATAAAAGAGCTCAACGTAAGCCTGCCCACTGAAGGGAGATGTTTGCCAAAAGCGTTCCATCTTCCTTCTGGAAAAAAACTGACATACAACAAAAGATAAAGACACTGCCACGTCATTTCTGTGTTCTATAACTTGCTGTTACCAAAACAGCTTATTTTTGCAATTTCAAAACACTTGGGTCAGATCCACAAAGTTCTGTTAAATCAGAGCTCATGACATTGTTATCTAAACCGGAACGGGCATTATTTCTTGGAGGTTAAATCGTATCCTCGAAGCCAATTATATGCAAAAACCAGGTCTGTTGTATATCTCATCGGAACAGGCTGAACGTCATGTTAAAGACCTTTTTAGTGGTCAAACATACCGCATATACGCATTAACATATTGGAGTACCAATTGCATTAATAATAACTTTATTATACAGGCATACCCCGCATTAACGTACACAATGGGACCGGAGCATGTATGTAAAGCGAAAATGTACTTAAAGTGAAGCATTACCTTTTCCCACTTATCGATGCATGTACTGTACTGCAATCGTCCTATACGTGCATAACTGATGTAAATAACGCATGTGTAACAGGCTCTATAGTCTCCCCACTTGCGCACAGCTTCGGTACAGGGTATTGCTGTTCAGGACGTGCTGACAGGCGCATGCGTGAGCTACCATTTGCCTATTGAGCGATGTGTACTTACTCGTGAGTGTCCTTAAAGCGGGGTATGCCTGTATATAGCGCTGTTCTCAATTCTTTACAATTCCAATATAGCGCGCAGTACACAGCACATAGGACATTCTACAGACACAGTCCCTGCCCAGATGATCTTACAGTCTGTTTTTGGTGACTCGGGCACAGGGACATAAAGGGACTTGGCGCTGACACCAGGAATTGAACCAGGTTTCCCCCGATTCAAAGTCAGTCGTTGTTTACAGATTCAGCCTTAGATCTAATCTAAACTAGAATGCTGCTACTGTCTTTAGTATACTAAACCATATGAAACCCATATTCAAGTCGATGACATTTTAGAGGCGTTCACAAAAAAAAAAAAAACAACTTTAGAAAAGTGCCGATTTATATGGAATATCTTCATCAGCGTTTAACAGCTCCATATTGAGAGGGAGAAAGTTGAATGACTGTCTTAACTCGACATACCCATGTTTGTTTTCTAGATTACATGTATGACTACTTCCTCGTTTCCTCGCTGCGATGATGGTGCAGGTATTTTAAAGAGTATGTCATATGTTTGAATCTGGGCTATTGTGCTGTGCTTGGGAAAACCTCTTCATGGAGGGCAGCTAAGCGTTTGAAAGCCAGAGGGCCATTCTTCTTTAAGAAAGTTAAGGAGCAACAGTGATTGTTTAAAACATCAACCGCAATATTGATTTTTATAATAATTTCCTTCTTGGTGCAACAGTTTAACAAACATTAAATATGTTCTACACTGAGTTATACTTTTTAGACTTTGTCTTAATTTTGAACCACTTGGAATGCTTACTTTTAAGAAACCTTTTGCTAACAGGCCCTGCAACGCATTGCGCCCCAGGCCCTTCCGGCACTAAAAGAGTTAAGCGGTTCTAAGTTATGGTGTTAGTCGCCTACACAATTAAGTTATAAAAGTGCTCTGGAATTGTAAAAAGAAAAAAAATGCGTTGTATTTCATATTTTTTTTTTTTTAAAGCTTCTAATGGTTTTTTTGCTTTTAAGAGGGGGTTGGGAGTTTTTATTTTATTTTAAGAAAAGAAAGATGTTTATTTCATGCCAATCAATGTAACTTTTGTCTACTTCAGTGACGCTTGATTACAATATGGAGTAAAAGATGACTCCATGTTTCACGATGACCAGCAAATGGTCATCTGGGGCTGTATTCGTGAAAGTTCCCAGAGCATGTCAGAAGCCTTGAGTCTTCAAGGAGGCAGCTTTGGAGGACAGAATAGTACCGCATGACCTCCGATTTTGCTCATCGCTACTAAATATTTTATTTTGACATAAGGATTGCACAGTTGACAACGTGTCTGCTACGAGTACAGATGCAACTGCCGGTTTTGAGCCAGTGTGTTAGGGAAAATTCACAAGCATCTCGCAAACACTGAAGACACTGTAATGGCCCATCAGATTAACACAACAGGGGTCCCTGCGTTTAATGGGACTGGCAGCCCGGTAGAATTCACACAGCGTGAGTCCCATTCAAACGCAGAGACCCCCACTGTGCCATTACAGCGTCTATGGACTATGCTGAGGATTTTGCCCGACATGTTCATGGAATTCCTCAGAATCTGGGCCAAAACCAAGAGTTACTTGCACTGTATTGTGCATTTATTGCTTCCAGGTGGACCACCATACATTGCTTGGCAAAGCATTACTGACCCCTCTGCTCGGGACACCCCAGCCAGACCAGGTTTTAAGAATAACATAGGAATTACCAAGCATACATGTGTTACATTACATTGTATGTAATTGGGTGATTAGCTGGCTATTCCTAAAAATGATGGTCTGGCTAGGGATCCTGTAGAGAGCTTTGAGGAGCACTATGTTAAGGTCTCTCTTTTTGACATGCAGATTAAACCAATTACAGGATTGACATGGAAGGTAGTTGGGTAAATATATTTTTAGGAAATTGCATTAAGTTTCGTTTTTTTTTCAATGCTCAGTATATCCAGTACTTAGGCTGTATTTGCAATTTTCTCTTTCCCAGATTCTGCTAAAAAAAAAAAAGAGTAAGTAAATGTATTTACTTATTTTATTCTTGTAATGTTGCATTGGTATTTTGTAAGTCCCATTTGTGAAAGGAGTTTTGACCCCCCTGTTAATCATGCTAGTGCTATAATGCATGCTGTTACCACTTTTTGTAATGGCAGAAGAATGCGTTAAAATGGGCAGTTTACTGAATGAGATCAGTTATTGTTCCATTCTACTCTGAAACATTTAGCAAGCAAAGCAAAGTCCAGATGGCTAATACTATCATGGTGTTTCTTAATTTGGTCTAACTTGCAACCCTGAAGTTACAAGAATCTAAAACTGGAAACACTTCATCAATGCTTTATCAAGATTGCACTTATTCTGTAAGGTGTGATAAACGCAGATGACGTAATATCCCATGAAAGCCCAATTGATGGCCCATCATCTGCGCTTATCACACCTTACGGAATAAGCCTCTCTCTCTTCCTCTCTTTTTTTTGTCTCTTTCTTTCTCTTGCTTTTTCCCCGCTCCTGGGGATGTCGGGGTGCGAAACCACTGAGGCAATCCCGAACTGCGAAAAAAGTCTGTAGATTACACAAAAATCAGCCGCTAGGGCTTCACATGTCTGCCTCTTTGCTGGAGCCACAAACATTTGTTGTGTGTGTGTGTGTGTGTTTAAAGCCTATAACAGAAACAACTTACTACAAGGTTGAATGGATGACTCATCGTATCCTGTGTGTAAGTCGGACGGTCGTAGTCCATGTTTATGACCAAGGCAATATATACAAAGCAATAAGTTGTCCACAGCACTCCAATTTTGTGAAAACACCAGTATTTCTTTATTTAGTCCATCAAGATACAAAACAGTGCACAAAACAAGATTAAAAAAAGGCGACATTTTGGACCATTATAGTCCACTACTTAAATATTAGACGCTGAGAGGGACGGGGGCAGCAACCGCAGGGATTTTCACGCCAGAAATTCCTTGCTACGGATGTGAAAACTACTTCAATGAATAGGTAGGCTGGTTTACGAAGGAAAAGCTTGTCCCACGTAATTACGTCAATTCTATCCAAGGCCAAATTACGGTGGCTCGATTTAAGCCATTCCAGGTTGCTACAGACGCTAAATAAGATTTTGTGGAGGGCTTTGAGCAGCATCCACTATGGAGACCTCAAAGGGGCATAAGTCCATCAAAAAACTACAAGGGGTGTTCAGAGTTTTACAAACACAGTAACTGAAATCTCATGCATTCCTGAGCGTACTCAATCCTATTATTTACTTCAATTAAGCATGATTGGCTTAACTGCTATACATTCTGGCATTTATGCAATGAATAATGGTAATAAAATCGACTGTTAAAACATTACAACAACATATCAGTTGATAGTATTTACATACATATCTATATATCCCTCTGCCCAGCCATATTGCACTATCCATGTTGGATAACCTCCATGTACATAAACTGTCCCTCATTCATGAGATCCAAATTCAATATTTTCTAGAGAGACAGGTTGGCGATAATATTGTTTTTAATCTTGGTATTGTACCATTTGGGGTCGTCTAACGTACCCCCTTAAGCATTTACCTGTTTGCTGTAATTATAAGAGCCCTTAGATTTTCAGTTTATCCCATTAGGGTTCGTCTGTGCACTCCTAAATATATATGGTTTTTCATAAATGGGTCGTTATGTATAAAGACTGATCATGACTTGACCCACTACAAATCAGGATATTTATAGTTTCATCTCCATTTCTTAATCCATAAACTATTTCTAAAGTTTGGATCTCATAAATGAGTGATGTTTTCTGTTATCCACGTATTCATTGAAATTCTTTCCCCATGCCTCTTAGGCTTCTGTATCAACGAAGTACTTCACCATTTTTGACGCAATAACCTCTGCGCTTGCTGCCCCTTTCCCTCTCAGCATCTGCTATTCAAAGTAGTTGAGAATGGGACTACTATAGGAGCTTGACAACGTACCATTGTGGTCCAAAATATCACCCGTTTTTTCTCTTTTTTTTTGCATGGTTTTGGATCTCGATAGACTAAATAAAGCAATACTGCTGTGGACAACGTGTGTGTGTATGTGTTTCATCCCCATGCTGTTTTCCTCTTTGTGACTGTCTTGTTTTCATTGGTAAAACATGAGTCTTTAGATGTTCCTGGGGTGCTTATGTAGGACGTGTACACATACCACTATTAGTATTCGGATCACATTGTTAGTGTGTAGGTTGCCTGTACGCGAAACTAATTTTGCGTGTCATGTCCGACCTTGTAAAGGCTTTATAAAAATATTTTCTACAGGAGAATAAGTGCGCAAATCTCATCAGGACATGGACAATAGAAATGGAGACACCAAATTGTGCAATATTGTCAACTACAACAGATGTAATCAGTGTTGATGGCTCTATAAAGTTTGCACTCACGGGTACAAATTGATAATACGGCGTTGTGGTTGTTAGAAGTTACCAACTTTAATTTCCAGATAGGTACTCCGGATCAACATCAGTATTGTTCCATAGGAAAGGAAGGGAAATCCATATACAAAGGAGGAAAAGCAAAATAGTATAATATTGCTTTTAATATTAAAAACACAAAGTATTCCACTTACATAAGTGTCTTTGTGGCTTATGTAAGTGGAATACTTTGTATTTTTAATATTAAAAGCAATATTATACTATTTTGCTTTTTCTCCTTTGTATATGGATTTCTCTTCCTTTCCTATGGAATAATACTGATGTTGATCCGGAGTACCTATCTGGAAATTAAAGTTGGTAACTTCTAACAACCACAACGCCCTATTATCACTTTGTACACGTGAGTGCAAACTTTATAGAGCCATCAACACTGATTACATTTGTTGTAGTTGACAATATTGCACTATTTGGTGTCACCACTTCTATTTTCCATGTCTTGATGAGATTTGCGCACCTGTTCTCTTCTTCGATTGCTGGTTGGATTTGGTCTGAATCCTGTGTCAGGAGCTGCATTCTCTAAGGACAGTATACTGTTTATTGTTATTTTGGTTTAAATTGATGTTATTTGCGCTTGATTATTTCTATCACTATTACAGGAGAATAAGCAATGGTTTTAAGTCAATCCTGGAATTCTAACGGCAAAGTAATCTCGTTGTAGAAGTGATTTGCACAAATATTAATGTTTTGTTCGTGTTATTGCCTTTTTATTGAACCCATATGGAAGCTCTCTATAATTTCTGAGGACTCCTATGTCTCCTGCATGGATGTGCACTTTGAATTTTTTACTTAAAGAGGAAGTGGGGAAAAACGGTGTTGATCATTATAGCTACTAGTGGTCTGTTTATATTTAAATAATAAAGGTAAGGCCATGTACTGAGGTGTATTATGTACCATAACCGGCTACTTTCATGTTTTTTTCCTTCTAAAACACTTGAGTATCGGCATCCGTTCCTAGTTCAAATTACTTGGCATTCTTTGGCCATTAATGCCCCATTATTTAAACAAATATGAATAATTGAATGTTCTAGTTTTTGCTAATCTTATTTTTGTTTTCTTTTATAGGTTTAATGTCAAAGAAGTAAGTTTAGTATGACTAATTTCTTGTTTAGCTTTGTTTTTCTGCTTGGTGTTTAACTTAATTAAAAGCAAACACTCTTGGTTTGTTCTCCATGTTTACAAGTAACCACAGAAATGGGTATTTATAGACCTCATCTGATGTTTCACATCATTTCGCTGTCATGAGGACAGCGGCGCATTGCAAAGCAAAAAACTGCAGTGAAATGGTCAAGGCCCATATTTACTAGGCAGTACTATCCAGTAAGACACCTTCAGACGCTAGGAAACACCTTTATGGCCTATTCAGGGGTATGGTGTCTTCGGGGCACATCTACTTATTCTTCCTCATCCCTCTCCTGTTCTATTCATTGTATAATGTTTGTTTTCCATAGTTAATACTATTTGATTTCAAGATGTTTACGTTGTATATAATGTTACTTTTCCCCTATTGTATTATTTGTTGCCAGCAGAAAGTAGAGGGCAGTGTATTTATTTACAATTTAAAAGCAGAAATGTATCGTTATTGTACATATATCCATTAATTGCATCAGATTTTACACTTAGACTTACAGACCTGTTAATGCACTGCTTTTCTGTGACTTTCATGAAGACTCACTGACTGACAGACATACTCAATGGAGTCTCACTGATGGCACTTTTAAACACTAGTGAGCACTTAGAAAATAAAAAAAACACATGTGCCCTGATATGACTCACTACACAATTAAAGCTGCCGTTTTTAAGAATATATATTTTTTTCCCATTCAATATGTGCATCAATACAATCTGCACACTGACAAGTGATTAGCTAAGCTGCAGATCGATCCGTTCTCCTGTAATCGATCGCTTGCTCCGGGTTATTTAATTCAGTTCTTGCACAGCATTCTGGGCAATGTGGTCCTAAAATATGATTGACTGGGCAGTTACTAGATATAATTGGTTCACTGCTAGAGAGAGGGCGGGGCTCAAGAGTCAGAGCCTATCAGAAGGGGAAAGGGGCTGTCACGTTGGAAATGCTTCCTACATTAGAAACATTAAAAATGTCTTTAAAACATTTTTATTTTTTTTACATTTTCAATGCTACAAGTATTTTCTCATAGTACAGAACTGATTTATTTATATATATATATATATATATATATATATACACACTTGTAGGATATTGCTTGAACTGCTGCTTTAAACCATTGGGCTAGCAGGAATAAATTCTAAGGCTGACAGACAATAAGAGAGTAGTCTATGTAATAGTACGAATAGGCCTCTTGGATACTGGGACAGGAGCTCGTAAAGATTATGTCTTCATGTTGTAAAAGCAATGTACCATCAGCCCATTCCCCCTTCCCTTTTTTGATGGATCCAGAATGCCAAAATCTTAATGATTTTGATACCTCTAGTTTTCGTCAGGTTCCTAGTCTGCAAGGTTTATATTTCCTGTGCTCCTATTACCAGAAAGTTCACCTAATGCTTCACCCCCCCCCCCCCCCCCACCCCCTGTTTTAATAAAACCCTTCTCTCCTATTTCTTTTCATCAGTATCCCGTTGACAAAAAACAGGCGACTTTAAAATATTTGGTAAGAATGGAGATGTTTTTTTCTGTATTTTTAATTCTCACTTTATTTCTTCTATATCAGTGCTAAGCATCTATGAAACTATTTTTTATTAACATTGCATTTGTGGTGCTAGAACTTTCGCTGCCATGGCCATGGGCAACTGCACCACATTGTTTTGTAATGTACTGTATGGCAGATACATGTCATATTACATAGGACTAAACTAATGACTGTATAATACGTTTTGCCTGAATCTTTGGCAGCTTCACTTTGTGTTCATGTACAATGGGGGAGCTCTGTTTGGTACGGTAATTCGATTTGTCGATATTGTAATTCGATTTATGTATACCCCTGCATGTGAGATGACCTATAGAAAGAGCGAAAGAAAGCATGCATAATGGCCACCTTACACCTCCGTTTACATGTTTCCGGTCCTTTCCGAGATGAATGTTTACAAATGATTTGAGGCCCTTTCACGATCAGAGTGGCCTGCAACACATTGCAGCGTAAGATCCGCATACAAGTACTTGCTTGGGGTTTTTTACGGTGTCAGTCACCTAGTTTAAACCGATCACTAATGTGGTCCTATTATTTTCTACTTGTTACTAAGGTCGGTCCTTTTTGACTATCAATAAAAGAATCCAGTTGTTTGTCAGTTTGTGAAGTGCCGATCTAAGGAATAATCATTACTTGTAGAAAACCCCTTTATTTTAGTGGCTGCGATTTCTGCCTTTTTTTTTTTTTTTATGTGAATGACATTTACAGTCTATCAGCCAATGCACAATAAATCTCTATTGAACACATCTGTTGTCTGCATTTCCACCCTACAGGAAACCTTCACAATTAACTCTCATACAGAGGCATCCGCATTCCTGAGCCTGACACAAACCTTGAGTGAAGCTTTCACAGGGTTCTGTGAGAAGTCAAAGAAAAAGGATGTAAGTTGGTCGTGTGCTGAAATGCTAAAGTATTTTTTAAAAAAAATATCACTTTAAAAGGTTCATTAAAATATGCAATGACCAACACTGAGCACGAGAGACTGGAGAATGTGAAAGGAATATATTTATACCCATATTTAGCGAGTAAGACCCCTTCTGGCAGAACGCACCTTATGGCCATTCAAGTGAATAAACTGTAAGCAGTCTACTGGTGCAGTAAGGTGTTTAATCTCAGAGCACCGTTTAGTAAATATGCCCTATTATGTGTAAAGGGCCAGTGTTGGGGTGATTAGAAAATCATAAAACAGATATTAATGCAGCTGTACTTATCCTAGTTTTGAATGTATTTATTTTTTGCACACCTTTGTGTTTATTTTTAATTGCAACGTCTATTGAAATATGTAAAAAAAAAAAAAAAAAAATACTATTACAGATATTGCAAATCTAAAAAGAGGTCACAATTTATTTTTGCTTCCCTCCCTAATACCCTCCAAATTAAATTTCTTGCATAACGTTTCACAAGCCTCAAAGGACTAATGTTTTAGCTAAATCTGTAAGATTTCAGCTAAATATCGCTAGATCGTGAGCAGAACATGATGTGTCTGCTCTAGTTATTGGCTCAGTAGTATTAGAGGCTTTAGCAAATTGGCATATTAAGCGAGATCGGAATGCACATTGCTTGGCAAATCGCTTGCAAACTAACAAGGTCGCAATTGTTTTCCGTAGCTGAAAAGGTGCGAATGTCATGATGACCTTTGCTCACAACCTTTAGCGAACGTTGTGCATGTCTAATTACTATGGCTATTATGTTGTCATGTTCATACAGTATGCTAGTGGTGTCATCATGCCCAAGAGCAGTGGTGCGCAAAGTGGGTTGCGCTCCCCCCTGGGGGGGTGCCAGAATTTATAGTGGAAGGGGCGCGGTGGTTACAGAGGCCCCGCGCTCTTCCCCATGGCATTTAAATTATTAAATGCCGGGGAGGCATGAGGCCTCTGTAACACCCTTACCTGGTCTCTGCCATGGCACATGACCCGCAACGTCATTTGACGCCGAGTCCTTAGGAGAGGGAGGCGCAAATTCTGTGGCTCACAGGAAGGGGGGCGCAGCTCGAAGTTTGCGCACCCCTTCCCTAGAGGAAGCATGCTGGGATGTCATCATACCCTACAGGAAGCAAAGGTGCGGCGGTGGAAAAGAAACAAGAGATGAATACTAAACATTAAAGCAAAGACCACAAGGACACTTTCCTATATGAAAAGACGATCACACAATTCAGTCTCATAGCCCAACGTCGGCTGTTAATGAAATGTATTTTGTTTCATCATTGAACCTGTGCTTCAGTTTATTAATGTTGGATAAATGTAATTTGTTTTATATTTGTCAGGTACCAGAGTTAAGTCCCAAAAAAGTCCCGTTAACTTCATCGAAAGAACAAATGCCTGTAAGTATTTTACTTTGTATTTCCTGTGTATGTGTATCATTGTGTACCAATATGTAAAAGTATTTGAGCGCTGCAGTGTTGGGAGTACTGCAGTAAATAGTATGAGCAGCAAATGAATGCAGTGAAGCAATAAAATGTGTTTGACATTTCACATTGAAATATCAAAGAAAGAAGCTATAGGCCAGTAAAAAATATATATTTACTATTTTTATTTTTGACTGGTAACCGTTTTTTTATTTTTCTCTATATAGGTAACACCATATGAACAGAAGACTGAGTTTTGGTACAAGGATGAAGACTACAGACAAAGCTCGGGTATTTTTTGAAACGTACATAGCACCAAGTCAAATAGTTGATTCGAAAGGTTGATTTCATAATATTGTTTGTGCAGCTTTAAAGGTGTGTGTGTGTGTGTGTGTGTGTGTGTGTGTGTGTGTGTGTGTGTGTGTGTGTGTGTGTGTGTGTGTGTGTGTGTGTGTGTGTGTGTGTGTGTGTATACACACACACACACATGAAGCAGGGGATCTCCGGCGCTGAACTGTATTTATTTCAGCTCTGTGGACCCCACTGCTTCCCAAGATGGTTACCTCCGGCTGGGCTGTGTGGGCCTAACGAAATGGTGGCTTAAATGTCCCGCATCACATGGGCCATTAGGAAGTAGAGTCGTCATCCATTGTGGCATCCTATTGGTCCGGGACATTTTAAACAAGCAGAGCAGCTACCGGTGCCCCCTTCGGAAGAAAGTATCTTGGGAAGCAGGGGGTGCCCAGAGCTGATATTAATAGGGTTCAACTCTAGGTACCCCTGCTTCCCACCTATTAAAAAAAATGTTCTGCTTTAAATGGATCTGCTTTAGTACTCATTCATTGCTGAGGCATTTGCCTCATTGCTTTGACATTCCCAAGTTTGAAATGTACTGTGTGTTTATAGAAATGGATATAAAAAAAGTACAAACAGGATTGTAACTTTTGAGAAATATTGTCATGTACAGAAATGGCCACTGCCAATTTGTGTCAAAGTGCTGTTCACTGATTTGCTACCTCCCCACTGCTAAATGTCTTGCCGCAATGCATTTGCATGTAAAATGTTTCAGGCTCACCCAGAATTCCTCATTATCCAAAACCGTGCAAAGTCCTTAATTCAAGTGAATGGAAGTTAACCGACCTCTAAAGGTGTATTAACCGCTTTGCAACTTATTGAGGTAGACCCAGTCCTACCAAAGCCCAAATTTACATTTTTTGGCTTATCTACTTGGAAAGGCTGAGTCTTTGCCTGGCACATTATTTAAAAAAAATATATATAATTAAAAAGAAAATTTTGAAGAAGTAATTTGAAATCATATTTGAAAATGTCCCTTTGTACCTGCAACAGACTAAGCAGGGTATAAATAATTGTTGTTTTGCTTCACTCAATTGATAAGTTAATCAGGTTTATGGATTTCCATTCCATGTCTGAGGATAACTTAAAGCAGTTGGGGTTAACTAAAAAATATATATATATATATTTATTTATATATATTTATATATAAAAAAAATGTAATACTTGTTTGAAACAGAGGGTTTCCGGAGCTCCACTATGTTAATTTCAGTTCTGAGGCCCCCCTGCTTCCAGATATACTTACCTCCGTAGTGGTGCCAGAAACCCTGCAGGCAGAGAAACTGTCTCTAAGCTAATGGCGGCGTTTCAATGTCCCGTGTCTCGTGGGCCAATAAGAAGTTGTGACGTGATCTGGTGCTGCTTCCTATTGGCCCGCGTGTCCTGGACCTCTGGAAGCAGGGGACCCCCGGTGCTAAAATAAACACAGTTCAGTTCCCGGAGACACCCTGCTTCAAACTTTTAATAAAAATTCAACGTTCACCCGTATTTCTGCTTTAAGGTAGAAAAGCAGAGTCCCCCTCTCCCTAGCAGGAACAGGAGGCTGAAACTAGCAATGGGAGCTGGGCAGTCAACAAATAAGGCAGCTCCCCCATGCCCCCCCCAAAAAAAATATAGTGAATCAGGAGCCCTGGGAGAGGAAAGGGCAGTAAAAAACACATCCTAAATTTCATATTCGTGTTACAAATATTGTCAGGATAATCTTTTTTAGCTGGATTAAAAGTCCCCACAATTCGTATGTTTTTTTATATTTGCACTAATCAGAACTGGTGGTACCCTGCAGCAGGAGACCCCCAACAAAGCACATAAGTCCCAGCACAAGAAAGTTGTAATGGGCTATTTTGATGTAGTAGCATAGTGGTAAGAAACACAGTGTGAGCTCTCCTTGTGACCTTTGGCAAGTTACTGTACCTCAGTCACCAAAGTTACATTGCAAGCTCTTTGGGTCGGGTCACATTGTGTCTAAAACTCTCTTTACAGCACTATGAACATTGTCAGCGCTATATGAGAAAATATTTGTTTTGTTAATGTTCCCCAGCAAATTAGAGAACCGTTTCTATGGAACAGAGTGTCTTCTAGTGATTAGACTAGCATGGCCCTTATCCACAGGGACCTCCACTACAGACAATTGAAATAATACAGGGAATTACACATTTATGTAAAAATGTAGTACATTATTGGTCAACACCATCAAGAAGCTTTGAGAAAAAGTTTAATTGTTCTCAAAATCTGTTTCGGTTTCTGTGTAAACTGCAAATGAAATCGGCTTAATTTGGCACTTGTTAGCTTGCGTTTCTTGTAATGGTCATCTTCTGTAAGGCTTTCGCCTTAACCCAGGTTTGGCTGTACAAGTGGCCTACTTTTTGAGAAACTACAGAGCCAGTTACCTACTAAAGGACAGGTGTTTAATCCATATAATCTTGTCATCTTGATCTTGGTGACTGACTTCACATTGAAGGAAAATCATATCACATAGATTTTGGTCTTGTTTTCAAGGTTTTGAAACCCAACAAAGGAAGTCACCGTGTGAAGATAAGCAACTTTACCAAGGTCCAGCTACTTCTTCGTTACATGCTACAAAAGAGCCAGCCCCATGTAATAGCTCAAATGGAAATTCTGGATCAGGTACCTAGATTATAGAGAGTCCCAGCCATCGTACTGGCTATTCTCTGTGTTTTTCAGGACTACAGTAGACCTAGTAAAAGTTCTGAAGTGTCAATCTGAGTTTTTCTTTCACATCACTTTAGTGGACCCTTCTCTGATCCCGGTGTCTTAAACACAACATAAAGGTGAAAAGGTTTGATCGACTTGACCATAAATGCCTTATTTTATACCTCTGCTGTCCTGACATGTTCTAATATATTTGAGTCCCTTGCATCAAGGGTGCGCAAACTTTTTGCCCTGCGCCCCCTGCCTACTTTCCCCAGTGCTTGTGCCCCCCCCCCCCCCCCTATACCTTCTCTAGAGCGTCAAATGACGCCGCTGGGTCATGTGACGTCACCCCGCAACATCATTTGACACTGGGTTGTCATGGTGGCGCATCGCCCAAAGCAGTCTGAGTCAAGGTAAGAGAGAGTTGGAGGCCTTGTGCGGTCCCCCAGCATTTAATTAAAATTGTTTGGGGAAGAGCGCGGGGCCTCTGTAACCGCCATGCCCCCTCTCCCCCCCCAAAAAACTTGCGCACCCATCCCTTACATCATACTCTAAGCCAGGGGTGTGAAAGTGGGGGGGAGGGGGTCGCTAGATTGTCTGGGGTGGGGGGGGGAGCGTGGTTGTTGGAGGCCCCACGCTTCCCCAAAGGCCTTTAAAACCAATTCTGGGGATCGCGTGAGGCCTCTGTAACTGCTTAACTTACCTTGGTTCCGACGACGCGTCTCCATGGCAAGCAAGGCCGCTTGGGGGGGGGGGGGAGCGAGCCGAAGGGGAGAGGAGAAAGCGGGGGAGCATGAGGATAAGTTTGCGCACCCCTGCTCTAAGCCAGTTTCTTTTAAATGGAAGTTCTGTATAGGACAGGAGTAAACTAAAGACAGTGGTATGTTTACAGGGTTAATTGTAGCAGAATGACAACGTGTGTGTGTGTGTGTGTGTGTGTGTGTGTGTGTGTGTGTGTGTGTGTGTGTGCGTGTGCGCATGCGTGCGCGTGCATTGTCGCCAAAGACCGTTAATCATCCAATCAGTTCAGTTCTTGTTTACCAATTGGGGTGCCATTTTCAGTCAAACATGCTTGGATCGCGTGTTCGTGACAAGAAGCGGTACACACAGGTATTGCTATCTTTCTTTGATACTGAATCTTTATAAGGAAGCAAATTACACTGTCTTTTTTGACCTGCTACGTTGAATTGCCCTTTTAATAGCAGTGCCACATACTGTAGAAACAAAGTACAGTACAACCAAGACACAAGCCCAGCAATGTATGATTGCATACTGTTATGGCAATTAAATGGGCATCTTTCCCAGTGAACTAACAGCGGTGGAATGTTCAGTATGGTAAATGTACTGTAGGCGAAAAGTGTCCCTATCAACACATTGAACTTTTTTTTTTACACTTTGAGTTTTCACCTAATATATTACATCGTTATGTAGATAGATATTTAGCAGTAACCAGGAGAAATAATAGCTGGGGGGAAAAAATGTAATATTAAACATCAAATCATTTAAAACCACACAACCAGGTTTTTGGTTTCTTGTCATCAAGAGCCTATTTTTAAAATTTTAATGTTCCTTTGGTAAGGAAATGCTGTGTTTTTTACAATTTTATCTAAGACTATTTGTCAGACCTCAAATCTACAGGAACATTGTTTTTCTTTTATTCTTTGTAAAGAAGTTATGATGCCATTATTAGTCAAACAGATCAATATAATTATGTGATCAGCATGAATTCAGTAGACTCAAAGATAGGACAAAATATACATTTTTCACTGGATACAAATAAATAAAATTGTTACTTTAAGGAAGATAAGTATGCTAATTCGTTTATTTTTCTGATCTGCTGCATATGCCCTGCTGCATATACTACATTTGGACCCTTTAAGTTTAGTTTCATATACAATTATTAGGCTTTATACACAAGACAGTTAGTGAATGGGGATTGACAAGGATCCAAGTTAAAATAGCTTGCTTTAATATATACTTTTGGACATATATCCATCAATATCTTTGCAATATACATGTCAACAGTCTACACATATGAATATTTAAACAGAATAATCGTCATTTGTTTTCAAGGTTATGAAAGAAAAGTAAAGAAAACACGGTGGTCAAATGTGGAACCCAGCCCGGCCCCGTCTACTTCCAGATTTTCACAAGAGGCTCCGATTACAGAAAAAGCAAGTGGAGCTTCTGAGGAGATGGCGTCTAAATACATGTTTTCTCAAAGCAAAGTGGACCAAAGCGCTGATAGCAGCAGGCCTGGTAACCAAAGTCAGTTTGGCAATGTCTCTTCCTCATTCCGCCCATCAGGAGAGACGTTAACTTATCCCTTTAGTGGACCATACTCGTCTGGTCAGGCCCCGTCTACTTCCAGATTTTCACAAGAGGCTCCGATTACAGAAAAAGCAAGGGGAGCTTCTGAGGAGATGGCGTCTAAATACATGTTTTCTCAAAGCAAAGTGGACCAAAGCGCTGATAGCAGCAGGCCTGGTAACCAAAACCAAAGTCAGTTTGGCAATGTCTCTTCCTCATTCCGCCCATCAGGAGAGACGTTAACTTATCCCTTTAGTGGACCATACTCGTCTGATCACAGATCTAGCAGCAGCTGGGCTGCTGGAGCCCAAGTGCATTCACAAGACAGAACAAGTCACAGAGATTGGAATGAGGGACAAGATGCCCTCTACACTTCCTCATCCAATGTTTCCAACAGCACCAGGAAGCCCGATGCAGCACCGAATAGTGCATTTTACAACCAAGAGCCAACTTCTTCAAATGTCATAACCAGACCTTTTCACAACCCGCCACCTTCTACCACCTACAGCTCATATGAGCAGGCTTCCCAAGAGTCCCTATCAAGTAATACAGGTGGAAGCGTTTCCAAAACTCTGACATCGGATATGCTCCAGCTTCTCAAAGGAAAGGATGTGGCCACTGTGTTTAAACTCCTACAATCCTTGAGTCCTTATTACCCATCACTTCAGGGTATGTATCTGGTTAACCTGTAAAGCAGCCAATGTTATATATCATTTTTGAGGAGTAGTCACTCTGCTTACTGTGGTGGGCACACCATTCCACTGGACTGTTTTGATAACCGATATATTTAATTTCCCCCACTTGTTTTCTTACATTTCAGATTTTACGTTGGACTCAGACACTTGACACTTTGCATCGGCTAACTTGTATTCATCAATTTACACATATTCATCAATTGACATGGCATATAAACATTCTTGCTTACCAGAATTCCTAGTAGCTGTTCTACCTGTAGAGTTTCTTGTATGTACAACTTTGCTCTCCTTTACCGTTGTGAGTGGACGGACATTTGTTCTAACATTTAAAATAAGCTCTTTCACATCTCCACTGTCATCTTTCTCATTTCAACCGCTCAGCATCTAACATGCTTCCGCAGCCTACTCTGCATTCTTCATTGATATCTTTTTCTCCCGATATCTCTACCTCTGCCCTTTCATATTTGGATACAACAAAAAACAAACATGCCCAAAGCTACTTCCATTGTGCCAAAAATACACAGTGCAATACCTATATATCTCTTGTAAAAAGGGTCATTTAGTTTAACCCTTTGGCCAAAGCATCTTAAGCCTGCTGCCACTTACAAGGCATTACCGTTAGCAGGTCCTAACACTCACCTGGGTTAAAATTTTTATTTACCTGTATAATTACAGGAAGAATGATCACATTGGATCTGTCGTAACCTGGCAAAATGAAACTGACCTGCCAACTTGGAAAGTGGGATGGGGCAAGCTTAGACCTGGGGTGGGGGCACTACCCTCCCAACCCTCCCATAAGCAACTGAGACCAGCTGCACACAGTTAGCAAAATACACAGTTTCCCAACAAGCTCTGAGAAACCCCAACCATTACCACATAATATATATATGCATATAAGTGTCAAAAGGAGTGCTAGTGGGCGTGGCTAAATGTAACGTAGCTTGTTGGGAATCTGTGTATTTTACTTTCATATTTGGGCCCTATTTTGTATGCCATGAAGCCACCTTATGCAAATAAAACTCTGAGCTTAATTCATTTGACTGGAGCCCAGAGCTTGACTATCATGGGAAAGACCTTTTCATGTCATATTGAATAAGGGTATTTCTCTCACTCTTATTTTTCTTCAACACAATATGATTTTTCACAAAGCTAGTGAACAAAAAAAGGTTATGCACCGCGTATCATATAGTGGATGCACTTAAGCGAGGAGAACGCCAATCCAGAGAAATATTTATTATTTTTATTTATAAAATGTTTTGCCAGGAAGTAATACATTGAGGTACTTCTCGTTTTCAAGTAGGTCCTGGGCACACACTTATAATGACAATATGTGGTTACACATCTTATTTACAGACATTTCATGGACAGTTAAGGACAATATATGTTATGGCCGTATTTAACAGTTACAGACAAGATTAAGACGTGAGGCAGCTGAAGTCTTGAAAAAACTTAAACTGGAGGCGGCTTTGAGAGTTTCTGAGTCTGAGTCAAAATGTAACAATCTCAAGGCCCTCCAGTAAAATAAAAGGAATACAATCATTATTCAGTCATGTCAGATGCAGTCATCCTTATTGTTCCTGTTAGAGCTTCATAACAAGCAATTTCAACATGACAAAGTGCTCATTATGGCAGGTTAACGAGAAGTTTGGCTACATCTGTAGATCTCGTTGATATACATGGTTTATCTATGTAGTAATAGTGCCCTGGAATGCTGTACTTTCCCATAACTGAAGCATATGCTCCGGAGATGTGCCGTACACGCTGCATAATGCTGGTATTGTGTACACACTCCTTTCGGCCTCCGCTCACTGAGACTTCCTAGATGGGAAACTATTACTACACAGATTTGAAGTACTTCTGCCACTATAAACTAGATCAGAAACGGGTAGAAAATTGAGATCATATTTACTAAGCTGTGCTATTCCACAAAATCACATTTCCGTGCTGGAAGACATTGTATGGCCCAATCATTTGAATGGGCCTTAAGCTATCGTCTGGCGCATTGTGGAGTAGCACTGCTTGGTATATGGAGCCCCAAAGTCTAGCCAGTTCCCCACTGTTGTATGTGTGTGTATGAGGCCTTCTCTTAACATTTACTAAACTTCTAATTTCTACAGCAAAATGACCACACGACCTCGATTTTTAAAGTTTTGCTGCAAGCCATCTTTCAAGGTTGTGTGGTTTTTATATTTGTATCCCTAATGATATAATCCTATCTTTCTTTTCCTTTGTTCAGGTGTGGATCTTGCGGTATTCGCACAGGTTCTTTCTCAATCTCGCTGATACAGCAGCAAATAAATGAATATGGATTGAAAAAAGATGTAAAGGACGTCATGAAAACTTTACTACAAACCCACGTGGACAGTAACATTTGTACTCTAGTTGTGTTTGCAAATACCATGTTATGATTGTGCTCAGTTGCTTTGTTGGTTTTAAATATGTTTTGCATTTGTTTAATTCTGAAGAAAGAAGCCGAAAATGGGAATTAAATATATTTTCCTTTTCTTGTTCAAATTGTTTTTTTTGTTTGTTTGTTTGTTTGTTTGTTTGTTTTAGTAACATGATTGTTACGATTAGGGGCAGGAAACAGTTAACGAACTAAATAGATGGGGATGGGGAAATAACAAGGGGTTTATGGAGGTAGAATGGGGGCAAGTGCGTGTTTGGCAAGCAGCCATAGTAAATACAGATAATACTAGAAAACTTCTAAAGACTAAACCAAATTGGAGCAGAAAAGATAATAGAGTGAAATAAAACCTTAAATGCATGCTTGCTAATGCAAGAAGCCTGACAGATACAATGGGGTGCATGAATTAATAGCTGCAAGGGAGCAGTATGATATCATAGGCATTACTGAAACATGGTGGGATGAAACTCATGACTGGACTGTTAATTTACAGGGTTATTCCCTTTTTCAGAAGGATCGAGCAAATAGAAGAAGAGGTGGAGTATGCTTATTTGTTAAACCGGATCTAAAACCTATTATAAGGGAACATTTTTATGAAGGGAGTGATGAAAATATAGCGACTTTGTGGATAAAAATTAGCAGTGGAGGTAAAGGTATAAAGAAAATGTTTGTAGGGATATGCTATAAACCACAAAATATCTGTGAGATTGATGAAGCTAAAATACTTTTGCAAATGGAGAAGGCATCAAAACTAGGTCATGTTTGCATAATGGGTGGTTTTAATTATCCAGACATAGATTGGAGCAAAGAGATTAGCATTATAACAAAAGGAAACAAGTTTTTGGGGGTGCTTAAAGCCAATTACATGACCCATATTATTGAGGAGCCAACCATGAGAGGGCAATACTGGATTTGGTAATATCAAACAATGTACTGTAAATGTAATAACAAATATTCAAGTCCGGGAACATTTGGGTAACAATGATCATAACATGGTTTCATTTGAAATAAATGATCAAAAAACAGATTACTTGGGTTCAACAAAGACCTTAAACTTTAGAAATGCAGATTTTAATAACTGGGGACTAATCTACAAGGAATACACTGGGATGATGTTTTTGCAGGGAAAAATGTAGAAGATAAATGGGCAGTCTTTAAAACATTGTTCGAAAAGCACACTTATCAGTGTATACCCTTGGGTAATAAATATAAAAGCATTAAGTCAAAACCAATGTGCCTAAATAAACAGGTGGGGGAAATGGAAAAGAAGAAGCAGGCATTTTGATTCTTGAAAGTCAGAAGGGATGGAGGCATTGTATCGGGAAAAAAATAGCAAAAGGACAATCAAATTGGCAAAAAAGGATTGCAATAGAAAGTAAGATCAACTCTAAAAATTTAATTAAGTACCTTAATAACAAAAAATTCAAATAAAATATAGGATCCTTTCAATGTGAGATGGGCAGGCAGATTATTGGAGATAAGGAAAAGGCAGAGGTATTAAACAAATTCTTTGCCTTTGTTTACCAGTTTCAATAGTGCCGCAGGAGGAAGCCACAACCTCAATATTAACAAACAATTGGTTAACTGAGGAAGAAGTTCCTAGGTGGCTTGATTTAAAATGAAAGTAAATAAGGCACCTGGCCCCAATGGCATACATCCAAGAGTTCTTAAGGAGTCAAGTTCAGTAATAGCCAAACCATTACATTTAATGGCTTCATTTCCACAGACTCGGCACCACAAGATTGGCATAAAGCAGATGTGGTGCATATATTTAAAAAGGGAGCTAGGTCACAACCAGGGAATTACAGACCTGTAAGCATGACTTCAATAGTGGGGAAACTAATTGAAGGTTTAATACAGGATAATATTCAGGAATACCTAATGAAAAATAAAATCATTAGTAATAGTCAGAATGGATTTATGAAGGATAGATCATGCCAAACTAACCTTATTTGTTTCATTGAGGAAGTAGGAATTTAGACCAGGGTAATGCAGTTGATGTGGTCTACTTCGATTTTGAAAAGGCTTTTGATACGGTTCCATACGAGGTTTGTGTACAAAATTAAAGCAAATTGGACTCAGTAATAATATATGCACCTGGATTGAAAACTGTTTGAAGGATAGACAACAGGGTTGTCATAAATGGAACTTTTTCAGGTTGGGCTAAAGTTGTGAGTGGAGTACCTCAGGGATCGGTACTGGGACCCCTGCTTTTTAACATGTTTATTAATGACCTTGAGGTTGGCACCGAGTGCAAAGTCTCCATCTTTGCTGATGATACTAAATTGTGTAAGGCAGTAGAATCAGAGCAGGATGTAATTTCTCTCCATAAGGACTTGGAGAGTTTGGAAACGTGGGCAGGAAAATGGCAGACGAGGTTTAATACAGATAAATGTAAGGTTATGCATTTGGGATGCAAGAATAAACTGGCGACTTACAAATTAAATGGGGATAAATTGGGGGAGTCCTTGATGGAGGAGGATTTAGGAGTGCTGGTTGACAGCAGGCTTCGCAGTAGTGCCCAAAATCATGCAGTAGCTGCAAAGGCAAACAAGATCTTATCTTGCATTAAACGGGCAATGGATGGAAAGGAAGTAAACATTATTATGCCCCTTTACAAAGCGCACAAATTCCCAGCCAGCTCAACACCCACCACATTGTGTGTGTGTGTGTGTGTGTGTGTGTATATGTGTATATGTGTGTGTATATATATATATATATATATATATATATATATATACAAAAAAAACGGTGCACTCATAGTGTAGTATGATTACAAAAATTTTATGGAACTGGATAGGTAAAAATTGCACACTCTCAAACAAATTAGGAACATAAGCATGTATGGGTAAATACTCAAACGCCAACCGATGCAGCAAGGTTCCAGCAGCTACTTCTGATGTCGATATGGGGTAATCTGGAACCGGCAACTCCTACAGCTCTCTCCGTGTACCGGAAGTATGCATATGTGAATAGCGTGTCTCCAGTTCAGTCCCTCCGCCCATTAAGGTATGTCTCTGGTTGCAATATCGCAAGACAATTGTGACGTCACTGGGCTCTCCGGATTGGCTGTAATAAACCCCAATGGGGACTTGCTCCTTTGGCTACCTTTTCAATAAAGGCATATAGATGAATAACTAGCGTTCCCGTATGTGAGATATAGCGTGCATGAGATAATTAAAACTGGACAAGTTATGGTCCACGAAACACACCCTACGCGTTTCGTCTTCAAAAGACTTCTTCAGGGGTAGACGAAACGCGTAGGGTGTGTTTCGTTGACCATAACCACGACAATCTGGTATTATGCATTGAAAGACCTATGGTCCTTGTTGCCTTCAAGAGTCTGTCAGATAGGACAATTAGGAAATCATATAAATAGCATGTGAATCCTCTGTTATTAAATGGGTCTGCAAAGCATTCATAATATGAGTTTATGGCATTTTTTTAGTCACGGATGCTGTGGGTTGTAAAATGGAAACAGATAGTGTGGAGCAAAGGAGTACAGCAAAAGCGTTATCCAGGAAAAAATTATTTGAGGGCAACTCTAGGTAAAAAATAAAAGGATTTTAATTAATCAGGTCACAATGGAGATGAAAGAAACAAACGCACCAATGCATTTCATCCTGTAGGGACATCCTCTGGGTTGTAAAATGGAGCCTGATGTATTACTCGGAGCTGATAAACTCTACTACCATGCTGTGTTATTGAAGCCAATATTTTTGTGATCTGAATCTTCCAGCTCTTTAATGGTGTGTGTGTCTGTCTCCGTTAACAATAAAGCTTTGAGAGAAAAAAATGCAGCTTATCTTTTTAAAAACGGAAGCCACGCTAAAACTGCGTTCTAAACGAATCCGCATTGTAGAGGGTCCATGGACGCGACCCTCCACCATGTTCCCCACACCGTGTCCAATGTCCCACACTCAAACCCCAAGTGTGTGGTGACCGCACAGCCACTAGAGTGAAAATGTTATAGTTGGTGCACTTAGGTGTAGGGTTACCTGCTGAGTGCTCCTGCACGCGGACCAGCAGACAAATCTTCACAAAGGATCCGCAGATGTGATGCCTTCCACGACGTCCCACCGGGGTGATCCCACCCAGGTAGATATGAATGTCTCTGTAGAGGTTTGGTCCCAAACCTCTGATAAAGAACTACAGCAACCACTGTGTCCCTAACTTTGCACACTACTGGGGCAGGTTCCTATTCTAGGGCCTGTCCCTACAGCAACCACAAGCTGTATGTGACTCAGGGGCCTATGGGGGTTTCTGACCTAGTGTAGAGGCTACTTGCCTCTACACACACAGCTCCTACCTCTTCCCCTTCCTGATCTCGACTGACCCAAAGTGCTCCCCTGCGCAACCTCCTATATCCTTCCTGCAGAGTTCCGATCACCCTATTGGCTCCCTGGCATCATGTGGTCTCCCTAGCGCTCATGGGACGTGTAGTCCCCTTCCCCAGCCCTCCTCCCATTGGTCCGGGCTTTGCGCGCTACCGCAGCCACTTCCTGCGCATGCGCTAACTCTCCTCAAGCGCCGTCGCCTACGCAACTCACTGCGCATGTGAAAATATCAAAATGGCGGTGCCCTGAGTGTTCGGGCCGCCACGGAGCCTATGCACCGGAGCGCTCCCTGTCCGCTCTGCAACCCTCCCTGACTCTCCCACAGCAGCGGAGATGAGGGCAAACCTGGGGGAACTGGCTACATCCTCCCCCTTGTGGAATCCAACATCCACGCTTGGAACAACATAACAACTCAACCAACTTCATACATAGATTATATAATAAAAATGCAGTATAACATACAACTTATATAGAGCTGTTATGACGTATAAGGTTATACATTTCACTGAACATTATTATGACAGACTTCACTTTATTGCAAGCCCACTGCTGAGCCTCATAATGGGGTGCCCCGAACTGATCATAGGTCATCCTCATTGGAGGAAATGCAGGATAATGATCCTCATCCTCATTGGAGGCTGCCCAACTCTGGCTCCGGTAGAGCTGTTCTTCTGTGATTCCCTCGGGAGCCTGAGGCGCAGCCTCCTCCCTTGAGGGGAGTAATGTCTGTGAACAGTCTCTGTAAGGCACAAAACACAGGCTTTGTGGATCCAGGGGCTGACTGGAGTCACCCGATTAAGTGCTTGGTTACAGGGCCCTTTACCCGTAGCTCCTCTGGGAGATGCCCGTTGCTCTCGAGGGCCCCTTTGAGAGGGTCCCTCCATAGGATCTTTAGAGGTGGTATCGGTTACATCAGTTCGTCTCTTGACCAACTTCGGGTGAGTTTAGCTCACCATCCAGAGGAGTAGCCTGTATTTCTGGCTCATCTTCTCCCACTTGCGGAATCGGGAGTAAATGATTTCTATGCCATACCTTTACCCGGTCTTCAGAATCTTTGATGCGGAAGACCGTGAGGCCAGGCATCTGGGACTCCACTTCATAGACACCATCTCGCCAACGGTCGACTAATTTATGTTTTCCCGGTTCTCCCAAGTTGCGGAGAAGTACGGCATCACCAGGACGGATCTCACGGTGTTGACCTTGTGGTCATAACGTCTCTTGTTCCCAGCATTCAGTTTTTCAGTAGACTTTTCAGCCTGTTGATATGCTTGTTGCAAGCTCTCTTGAAGTCGCCTTACATATTTGAAGTGATTGGCGTTTTGAATTCCATCAGTGGATACTCTTAATCGTATATCCACCAGTAGTCGTGCTTCTCGCCCGAACATAAGAAAAAAGGGAGAAAAGCCAGTGGACTCATGGTGAGTGCAATTGTACGCATACACCAGAGTTTCCACATGTCGACTCCACTCTGTCTTCTGTGTCCCCGTTAAGGTACCCAAAATATCCAGCAAGGTCCTATTAAATCGATCAGGTAAGGCATCACCTTCGGGGTGATAAGGGGTGGTTCGGGACTTGGTGATGTTCAGAATCTTCAACAATTCTCGAATTAGTTTGCTCTCAAAGTCTCGGCCTTGGTCAGAATGCAGTCTATTTGGTAGGCCATAATGCATAAAGATATGATCTTGTCCAGAGGATCTTGGCTACTGTAATGGCTTTCTGGTCTTTGGTCGGGAAAGCCTGAGCATATCTAGTGTAATGGTCCGTGATGACCAACACATTACATATTTCTCGTGCGTTGGGCTCAATACACAGGAAATCCATACACACTAAGTCCATGGGGCCCGAGCTCTTCAGATGTCCCATGGGGGCTGCTGTGGTCGGGAGGGTCTTGCGTTGAATGCACCTGACACACCGTCGACAATGGCGTTCTACTGCCTCCCGCATTTTTGGCCAGAAAAACAGTTTTGCACGAGTCCGAAGGTCTTATTGACATCAAGATGTCCATGTTCATCATGTAGCGCTCTCAGAACCATATATTGTAGGTTTCTGGGTAGAACCAATTGTCGCCTGCTTGGGTGATTGTGGTATCTTTCCACTCTGTAAAGCAATCCATTGCTTATCTCGAACGTGTCATCTTTTCTCATAAGAACAGCAACTACGTCGCTAGGAGCGCGTTTCAGCAGAGCCGGCTGGTTCTTCTGAATAGCATGGCAGATGGCATCTGCTACAGGGTCACGACTCTGATATTGAACCATGTCTTTCCAAGATATGATCTTGTCCGGAGTGATATGCATTCCAATGGGATCACAATAGGTAGCAGGGATGGCTTTGGACTGACACCCTAGGGAATCCGCAACTCTTAATTCGGAGAAAGCAACTCGGTCGTCAATAATGGCTGCCGTACAGCACATAGCTCTCAATCCGGGCCCTGGAATCTCTTCCCACTGATCACCATCCGGAGTGGCGCTTAGTCCGGGCCTTCTAGACAGGGCATCAGCTCCCACATTCAGGGGACCTGGCTTGTATTTCAGAGTGAAGTTATAATTGGACAGGGCGGCCAGCCATCAATGTCCGGACACATCCAATTTAGCTGAGGTCATAATGTAAGTGAGGGGATTATTGTCTGTTCTCACTTCAAAAGTCACTCCATAGAGATAATCATGGAGTTTGTCTACAACAGCCCATTTTAGTGCCAGAAACTCTAACTTATGCACCGGATAATTTTGTTCACTGGGAGTTAGGCTGCGACTGAGGTAAGCTACGGGCCTAAGCCCTGCAGAATGTTTTTGGTGTAGTACCGCGCCTAGTCCATTGAGACTACCGTCCACATGTAGAACGTAGGGTTGGTCTGGGTCTGCATAGGCTAACACTGGGGCCGGCGTCAGGCTCCTTTTCAGGCCCAGGAAGGCCTGTTCACACTCTGGTGTCCACTTATCACCAAACGACTGTCGAGCCGATGCGGCTTTACAGCCTGTATCCTCGGGGTATATTTTTAGAAGATTGTTGAGTGGTTTGGCCCGTCGGGAGTACCCTTCCACAAAACGACGATAATACCCACAGAAACCAAGAAAAGAGCGCAGTTCCATAACATTGTCCGGCCGCGGCCAATTCACTACAGCATCTACCTTGGCCGATCTGTAGCTATTCCCTCAGCTGACACTATATGCCCCACGTAGGTCACTGAGTTTCGACAGAATCGACATTTATCCAGGGACAGTTTTAGCCCTTCTCTCGCCGGGCGGTCCAGCATTTTTAGAAGCCACGTTTAGTGCTCTTCTAATGTTTTTCCAAATACGATGATGTCATCTAGGTACACCAGACACTCTCGCAGATTTATGTCGCCTATGGTCTTTTCCATTAGACGTTGAAAGGTGGCGGGCGCTCCACAGATGCCCTGCGGCATACGCGTAAATTGATAGAAGCCTAAGGAGCAGACGAAGGCTGTCTTTTCTTGATCCTCCATGCTCATGGGTACTGGTAGTACCCGGACCTTATGTCTAGGACACTGAACCATTGGCTCCCGTTCAAGGCGTTAAGGATCTCTTCTATACGAAAAAGGGTATACTGATCTGGAACCGTGCGATTATTCAGAGTTCTATAATCCACACATAGTCTCACTGACTCATTCTTTTTCCTCACGACCACAATAGGGGAAGCGTAGAGACTCCTCCATTCAGTAACGATCCCCGTTTTTTCCATTTCGTGTATTACATTCCGTACATCTTCAACATCCCTAGGGGCGATGCGGCGAGAGCGTTCACGGAAGGGGGTTGTGTCGCTCAGGCGAATGGTGTGTTGGGCTCTGCACCCTACATCCATCTCGGTGGTGGAGAACACCGCCCGTCTTTCCTCCAGCTTGGCCGTCAGCTGATCCTTCCACTCATCGGGTAGCGCCGAGGGCCCGAAGTCGAAGTCCAACCCTGCCGTTGGTTCGTAAACGGCTGCAGCGTTGACCTGAAATGGTTCTCCCACGGGGCTGATGGGATATATTCGGCCCAGTTTTTGTCCTGTATCAATAGCCATGGTGAATGGAGAGAGATTTTGTACAAACACATTTGTCCGACGGGCAATTGAAGATGTCTGTCCCTGATTTCCGGTATTATCTTATATCCTCTCTGAGCATCTTCCTCGGGAGTGCTTTCCAAAGAGAATAGGTTGTCGGCCTCATCCCGATCCGTATAAGAACACCAGGCGGCCACACGCTGCACTCCCCCGGGCGAAATTTCAGTCAGTCCCGGTCGGCCGCAGAAAAATAATCCATGGCTGTCTTGTGTCGACACACTAGGGCCTTCCTCCACCTTGACGAGCTGAAGCTGCAGACTGGACATAGGCAATTCGTTTGTCTCTTGCAAGAAGGCCCGAATGACAATGCGTACTATATCGGCATTGGTCCCCAAAATGATCGGATATTTAGGCAACTCCAGGGGTTCAGGACACACTAGTGCCTCCAC
Organism: Ascaphus truei; assembly: GCF_040206685.1. NCBI lineage: Eukaryota > Metazoa > Chordata > Amphibia > Anura > Ascaphidae > Ascaphus > Ascaphus truei. The sequence continues at coordinate 253,214,302 of NC_134484.1, forward strand.
CTCCATGGGGTGGGATTTCCCGGTGTTCAATTGCTGGATCTCCAGGCACACCGTCACAATTCCATCAATGGGATAGTCTTCACTGCTCAACCCCCTTACTTTCATATGTTCTGCCGACTTCAGTGGTTGCTTCTGCAGATGCTGGTCATAAAATCCTCGGTATATAATGGTCACCTGAGACCTAGTGTCCAGCAACGCCGATGAATAGATGCCGTCCACCACGACACGTATGAGAGTTACTGGTCCTACTTGGGTGTTTTCATCCGAGGCGGGATTGTCCCTAGTGGTACTGGTTCCCGCTTGGTCATCTGGTGGTCGAGGCTCTATCTCCTTGGAGGGCTCCTGGGTCCTTCCATTCTCTGTGTAGGCCCCACAGACCATGACGTTAGGGGAAAACTTCTTGGGGGACAGGCTTCTGTCCCAGCGTTCTCCCGTAGGGCAGTCATAGGAGAGGTGGCCTCTTCTTCCACACCTGAAACACACCATGTCCCGGGGCAGCGTGCGGCGATTAGAGGAAGGGGAGGCCCTTCCTGAAGATCTTGGCTTGTCTGCCGTTGACTTAGCTGAGGGTTCCTCCCTCTTCTCGTTAGGCCCCTTCCTCTTGGGTGTAGAGGATCCCTTGAGTTTCTGAGGGGAATGTAATAGTAGATGAGCATCGTGTTCCTTTACTTGTTGCAGCAAGCCGGTAAAGTTGGGAGGGCGCCCTCGCATGAGGTTGTCACGAATCATATTAGCTATGGGGTGAGTGGGACTGGAACCCCGCAAATACTGTTTACCAAGGTAATCATCCATTTGAGAAAAAATAAATAAAAGTGGCGCTAGTCCTATTAATGAGGTGCAATAAATAAAGTGGAGATTCTGTGCTCACTGTATTGTAAGGAGTCATCAGAATGTATGTATACATAATGAACATGATAGATCAACCAGGTAGATTTGAATAAAGGGGAGAAGCGTACAATCAAACCACTATAAAGAACACTGCATTACACCAACTATGACATCACTGATGAAGCCAAACCGGGCGAAACTAGTTTGATGTGGACATCCCCTTTTTGGTCTTTTGGAGCCACCATACCTGTGGAGTCTGCGGATCAGGCAACCAACACTGACAAGCAGCAGAGAGCTCTGCGCATGCACGGCGCGCCGAAACGGACGAGGAGAGGCACAACAGACTGTGCACGAGTCTGAGAAAGCCTCCCATCCCCGTGGACCCAGACGCACAAGTCAGGAGTTGAGAAAAAGTGACTGAAAATCACCTCCAGCAAGGACGTTTTTAAAGGACATTTGCAGCAATAGAAACCACCACAATCCATGTGGTTGGTCGTTTGTAAGTGTATTTTTATCTCACCTCCCTTATTTTTGTAATAAACAGTATTATGCTATGCCTCTCTCCACTTTTTAAGGTAACAGCAGAAGGAAAATAGAGGAGTATGTACTACGGGAACAAACACACAGGCAAGTGTCAAGTTCTCCTCTTCTTTATAACTTAAGATACTGAGTGTCGACGCCTATTATACCACTTGTGTGTGGTGTTTTTTGTTGTTGTCTTTTTGTCTACATAAGGAAGAAAAGAGCAATAAGACCACACGCTGGAGGACAACTTTATTTTCTACAAATCATCCATTTGAGAAGCGAGGACTAACTTGCGATGAAGCAGGGGCCCTAGCGCTGTTTGAACACGGTGGATGAAAGCAGACAATTCCTCTCCTTCTTTCTGGTCAATGGCACAGTACATGGCCCAGAGTACTCCTTCATCTTCCGCCAATCCGTATGCCTCCGTCAGGAACTCCACTATCATCCGTCCTTGCTTACAAGGGTAGAAGTGGGCGGCCTAAGACACTCCATGAGGCGTTGCTGTTTGACAGCCTTCGTACAGGACCATTCTTCCATCACCGTCCGCGTGTTCCTTCCAAGATTCGGTCCCTTCTTCTCCTGTAGGCGTGGGGAGGACCCCAGAGAAAGCTTTAAGTTTCCTGTAATTTGGGGAGTGAGAGGCCATGGTCAGAGCCTCAACTAGTGGTGGTAGGCTTGGTGAGGGAGTCAGCTGACCTATCTTTTCAATGAGTTTTTTGCAGCATATCCCTGAACAACTCCGCTTCTTCGGAAACACAGGAACTGTGATGACTGTGTTCAGACCGAAGGCTACCGGCCTCACTCTCTGGGGAAGAGACAGATAAGGGCGTCTGACACTCCTCTCTGTATACTTCGGTTTGGGCTTCCACTAGAGGGTAGATAAGTGGACTTCCGCCCGGCGGAGCATTAGGGAGCTGTATAAACTGTGGGGCCTGGGGCTCCATAAGAGCAAGGTCTCTACGACAATCAACCAGGAGGGTATTCCACTGTGGGTCATTGTCTATCTTAACATCTACCAGGCGGGCTTTTGAAAATCCTGGTATTTGCCTCAGTGCAGTTTGTAATGTCTCTAAAGGCAGGGTGATGGTTACCTGACTTACAGAAACCATGCGACGAGTAGGCATGTGTCTCCGTTGTGCCCAGTCGTGAACGCTCTGTCGGGAAGTTAGCACCATGAGCTACACGGGTAGCACGTTTTTGTAATAGAATTGGGCACCCCAGGTCTAAGATTTCAGCAGCGCTTCCAAATGTAGCCCTGTTTCCCCTTGAACACAGGTAGACTACTAATGCTGTGTGTAACCTGTTGGCTCGCAGGGCCTGAGCCTCTGCCATGGAGAGCCTGGGGCGATATGTAAAGGTTACTCCTTACCAGATGCAGCGCCTCCACCTGCGATGGCTCCCAGCAGAGCGGAAGTTGTTCCTCGCAGGACACCAATATAATGATACACACGATATATATAACAACAACATATATTTACTAAAGATAGTCATCAACCTCATATGCATGCACATCTCACATAATCCTCCCACTAGAGACACAACTAGCCAAAGCGTCCCGTAGGACGCGACCCTCCATCGTGTTCCCCACACCGTGTCCAATGTCCCACACCCAAACCCCAAGTGTGTGGTGACCGCGCAGCCACTAGAGTGAAAATGTTATAGTTGGTGCACTTAGGTGTAGGGTTACCTGCCGAGCACTCCTGCACTCGGATCAGCAGACAAATCTTCACAAAGGATCCGCAGACGTGATGCCCTCCAGGACGTCCCTCCGGGGTAATCCCACCCAGGTAGATATGAATGTCTCTGTAGAGGTTAGGCCCCAAAGTTCTGATAAAGAACTACAGCGACCACTGTGTCCCTGACTTTGCACACTACTGGGGCAGGTTCCTATTCTAGGGCCTGTCCCTACAGCAACCACAAGCTGTATGTGACTCAGGGGCCTATGGGGGTTTCTGACCTAGTGTAGAGGCTACTTGCCTCTACACACACAGCTCCTACCTCTTCCCCTTCCTGATCTCGACTGACCCAAAGTGCTCCCCTGCGCAACCTCCTATATCCTTCCTGCAGAGTCCCGATCACCCTATTGGCTCCCTGGCATCATGTGGTCTCCCTAGCGCTCATGGGACGTGTAGTCCCCTTCCCCAGCCCTCCTCCCATTGGTCCGGGCGCGTGCGCTACTGCAGCCACTTCCTGCGCATGCGCTAACTCTCCTCAAGCGCCGTCGCCTACCAGACTCACTGCGCATGCGCAAATATAAAAATGTCCGCCCCTCAGCGTTCGGGCCGCCACGGAGTCTCCTATGCACCGGAGCGCTCCCTGTACGCTCTGCAACCCTCCCTGACTCTCCCACAGCAGCGGAGATGAGGGCAAAATTGGGGGACCTGGCTACATATATATATAGGACACGATTGATACACTGAGGTGTGTTTTATATGTAAATATTGACTCGTTTTTTTTTTTTATATATAAGTAAGGTCACGTATTCACTTTATTGATTTCACTTGAATAGATTAATAGGTGTTGCCCATTAGGTGCACTGAGTCTACAGCTTGAGTAATTGCCCCAAAGAATATGGGGGATTCTGTACATTTAGTATAGTCAATATAGACTGGTATGTATGTATGTATTTATGTATGTATGTATGTATATATTTTTTCTGGGTATGCACCTTAACCCTGGCTGTGCTCAAAGCTGTGACCATGCAGCAAGCTAAAGCCTATAGGGAACCATGTTAAAAATGGTTATTGAGGCAAAAAGTGACACTGTGTGCTCATTTCCATGTCATTTCCCAGAATCCCTTGCTGCAGTGGAAGTGCTGTATGCTGGGTGATAATGGGGAAAGGCGGGGTTGCAGACCTGCCTAAGACATGCAGATGAGCATACAGTTATATTTGCATATATATATATATATATATATATATATATATATATATATATATATATATATATATATATATATATATATATATATATACAGAAAAAGAGAGAGAGTGCACGCCCCATAGCATAAAACTGTGTTTTTAATATGAAAAAGGGAAGGGAAGGGGGGGGAAGGGAAGGGGGGGGGAAGAAACACACTCACAAGAGTAAAATGATAAAAAGGCAATTTGTGATTATATCACCACCATCCGGTTCTGTGCTGCAGAATGTCCGTCTTTGTGGGCTCCCTCAGGACTGCCTGTGGAAGTCACAGCTCACCGGATTCCTGGGGTGCCGTTTGCCATCTGAATTCAGTCCACTGGAGTCCAAGGACTTGGCTCTCCACTACGAATGGCCGCCGTATGAATCCCACGCTGGATGTGGCCTCGTGCGCGTGCGCAGCGTCGTAGTGACGTAATCGCGCTATCAGAGTCCCTGACGCGTTTCGTCACCGCTGGGCGACTTTCTTAAAGGGCTGATCAGTTGGAGTCTCTTGCCTGTGGTGTCTGTGGCTCCCTCCAGTCTGTGAGGGAGGCTCTCCCCATGGGGTTAAATGCAGCCAGCTCTGGTGAGTGCACATTCCTCACGTTTTGGCCTTCCTGCCTCTGTGGCTGCTGGGAGTATTGGGAAGTGTTGGGGGGCGGGAGGAGCCTGTGTTACTGGCTGGTGTGGCTGTGAATGTGCTCCTCAGAACGCGCTCTGCGGAGTGACACTGACGCTTCCTGCTCACTGCCTGCCTCTCACTGGAGCTGTCATGGGGAGAGGAGGAGAGTGGGCTGGCAGAGCTACCGCTGAGAGGCTTGTGCCGTTTGGCGAATGGTCTTTCGTGGCGGGGGGCAGGGAGGGGGGAGCGCCCTCGGCGGGGGTTGGGAGCCAGAGTAGAGCTGAGGGGGAAGGTAGCGGGGAGGTGAGCTGCGGGTGAGCCATAGGGGGGGGGAAGCCGGCAAGGAGGTGAGCTGTGGGTGAAGGGGGTTGATGGGGTGAGGAGGAAAGAGGAGAGTGGCCCGGTGGCAGGCCGCGGGGTGAGGAGAAGAGGATAGTGGCCGGGTGGTTGGGTGAGGTCATAGAAGCAAGCAAGCCAATGAGAGGCGTGCGGGTACGGGGCCAGGCCACGGACCAATCTGATTGGCCAGAGGCTGAGTGACAGACCCACGGACCAATCAGATTCACCACATCTACTAACAATCTCACAAATTTCAATTATATATATATATATATATATATATATATATATATATATATATATATATATATATATATATATAAATACCCAATATCAAAGAATATACAATTTAATGAAGTAACACAGGCATCAGGGGGTAATCACAGAAAAAAGAAGCAATGTTTCGGACCTTACGGTCCTTTCTCAAGCCCCCCCTTGAGAACGGACAGTAAGGTCCAAAACGTTGCTTCTTTTTTCTGTGATTACCCCCTGATGCCTGTATTACTTCATTAAATTGTATTTTTTGAATTTGTGAGTGCTCCAGATTCTTTGATATTGGGTATTTATCTATTTTTTGTTGTTGGATGGTGACCCTGGCCGCACTGTGAACACCACGACTGATCAGAGAAGTTTTTTCCTTTTCCTTTTTCCCTTTGAGTGCCCTGAACATTCTTGCTATTGTTTATACCCAATCCGACCGCGCTATAACCAGGGTCGCGCTAATTTTTTTTTTAAAAATGGCCACCGCGCGCCTGATAGGAGGGAGGAGGTGGAGTGAGGCGCTGAAAGCCCCCGCAGCAATTCCCACCCAACCCCACAGCAATTCCCCCCCAACCCCGCAGCAATTCCCCCCCCAACCCTGCACCAATCCCACCCCACCCCCGATCTCCTCCCCAGTCCGCACCGATCCCCCCCCAGCCCTGCACCGATCTCCCCCCCAGCCCGCACCGATCTCCCCCCAGCCCTGCACCGATCTCCCCCCCAGCCCTGCACGATCTCCCCCCCCCAGCCCTGCACCGATCTCCCCCCCCAGCCCTGCACCGATCTCCCCCCCCTAGCCCTGCACCGATCTCCCCCCCAGCCCTGCCCCGATCTCCCCCCCCAGCCCTGCCCCGATCTCCCCCCCCCCAGCCCTGCCCCGATCTCCCCCCCCCCAGCCCTGCACCGATCTCCCCCCCCAGCCCTGCCCCGATCTCCCCCCCCAGCCCTGCCCCGATCTCCCCCCCCCAGCCCTGCCCCGATCTCCCCCCCCCAGCCCTGCCCCGATCTTCCCCCCCCCAGCCCTGCCCCGATCTCCCCCCCCCCAGCCCTGCCCCGATCTCCCCCCCCACAGCCCTGCCCCGATCTTCCCCCCCCAGCCCTGCCCCGATCTTCCCCCCCCCAGCCCTGCCCCGATCTTCCCCCCCCCAGCCCTGCCCCGATCTTCCCCCCCCCAGCCCTGCCCCGATCTTCCCCCCCCCAGCCCTGCCCCGATCTTCCCCCCCCCAGCCCTGCCCCGATCTCCCCCCCCCCAGCCCTGCCCCGATCTTCCCCCCCCCCAGCCCTGCCCCGATCTTCCCCCCCCCCAGCCCTGCCCCGATCTTCCCCCCCCCCAGCCCTGCCCCGATCTTCCCCCCCCCCAGTCCTGCCCCGATCTTCCTCCCCCCAGCCCTGCCCCGATCTTCCCCCCCCCAGCCCTGCCCCGATCTTCCCCCCCCCAGCCCTGCCCCGATCTTCCCCCCCCCAGCCCTGCCCCGATCTTCCCCCCCCCAGCCCTGCCCCGATTTTCCCCCCCCCAGCCCTGCTCCGATCTTCCCCCCCCCAGCCCTGCTCCGATCTTCCCCCCCCCCAGCCCTGCCCCGATCTTCCCCCCCCCAGCCCTGCCCCGATCTTCCCCCCCCAGCCCTGCCCCGATCTCCCCCCCCCCAGCTCCGCACCGATCTCCCCCCCAGCTCCGCACCGATCTCCCCCCCAGCTCCGCACCGATCCCCCCCAGCTCCGCACCGATCTCCCCCCCCAAGCTTCGCACCGATCTCCCCCACCAGCTCCGGACCAATCTCCCCCACCAGCTCCGCACCGATCTCCCCCACCCAGCTCCGCACCGATCTCCCCCACCCAGCTCCGCACCGATCTCCCCCACCCAAACTCCGCACCGATCTCCCCCACCCAAACTCCGCACCGATCTCCCCCACCCAGCTCCGCACCGATCCCTGCCAGCAGCTCCGCACCAAACCCACCAATGAGTAGTGAGTGTGTGCAGTGTGCTGTAAGTGTGTGCTGTGTGTGCGCTGGTGCAGTGTGCGCTGGTGCTGTGTGTGCTGTGAGTGTGTGCAGTGTGCTGTGAGTGTGTGCAGTGTGTGTGTGTGTGTGCAGTGTGCTGTGTGTGCTGCTGGTGCTGTATGCAGTGTGTGTGCTAGTGTAATGTGTGTGCGCTCAGTGTGTGTGTTGGTGCAGTGTGTATGCAGTGTATTGTGTACACTGTGCTGTGTGTGTGTCCAGTGTGTGTGCTGGTGAAGTGTGTGTGCTGGTGCAGTGTGTGTGCTGGTGTAGTGTGTGTGCACTGTGTGCAGTGTATGTGCTAGTGTGTGTTCTGTGTGTGCTCAATGTGCACTGTGCAGTGTGTGTGGTGTGAGTGGGCTGGTGTAGTGTGTGCACGGTGCAGTGTGTGTGCAGTGTGTGTGCAGTGTGTGTGCAGTGTGTGTGCAGTGTGTGTGCAGTGTGTGTGCAGTGTGTGTGCAGTGTGTGTGCAGTGTGTGTGCAGTGTGCTAAAAAAAATACATTTCATATTCGGGGTCCACGCTCAAACCACGTTATACGCGGATCCGCGTTATAGCGGATCGCGCTATAACGGGGTTGAGCTGTATTTGTGTAAATAGTTTTGTTAGATAAGGCTGCAATTGGTTAGGATCAATTGATTCGGGGATATTCCTTAACCTAAGGTTCTGCAGTCTCTCGATTTTCCGGATCGTCCACATTGTCCTTTAGGGTCCTTATCTCATCGTTGAGTCTGAACACCTCATCTTCCATTGAGCCCTGACTCTGTAGGGATTCTTCAAGCTCGTTTCAACTTGAGAAGTTCTTGCTGTCAATGCACTCAAATCTATATAGAAAATACAGTAGCTGGCACTCTAAAACTCTAAGCAGTGCAAGTGAATATAAAGTGACAATCAATAAATCAAATAACGTGCAGTGCAGGAAGTGGAAAAGGTAATAAAAACACTCAAACCCTTGGAGGACTGTTTCAAGGTCCAAACGAATACATACAAAGGAAAAACCAGGGGAGCGAAAATACCTAAGAAAAAATAAATAAAACTACCATAGTGCAGTATTGTTAAAACAAAACACAGTGTAGTTGGAAAACGCTCAATATGGCTATGGTAACACACTAAATGGTATCAGCAATGTCCAATAGCAAAAAATGGGAGCAAAAATAGGAGGTTGTAATCTCAGAAGAGAAACACAGAGCCCAGATAAAAAGTAACAAAAACGATTTATCCAACATCAATAAAATTGGAGGCTTACAGGATTCCAATAGGGTAACAGCATAGGTAATGGGGTACAGGTGATAACCGAGTAGCGATCTCAGGATCCCGTCACACCGCCGCTGCAGCCGCAAGTCTCCGTTCTGCGTCTCTACCAGGAGCCGATACGTCACTTCCGGTGTCTCCGCCGATTGAAGTTGACGTCACGGAACTTCCCAGCAGGCTCTCTCCCTCTAGATCAAACAATGAGGGTCACGCTCTACGCGTTTCGCCGTTCTTAGTGACGGCTGCAACGGCGGTGTGACGGGACCCTGAGATCGCTACTATTTATTTTTTCTTAGGTATTTTCGCTCCCCTGGTTTTTCCTTTGAATGCAGTCAAATCTGCCTTAAATTCAGCGACAGCTTTGTCCAGGGCGATTTAGAACACCCCCAGCATCTTTTTAAATAATTCCCTAGGGCTTTAGGGGTAATTTGAGAATTTTCAGCATTTTCTTGATCCTGGTCTGAATCTGAGGCATTTATTGTTTGTTCCTGATCCTGTGACTGCGCATGCACGGGTGCGTGCACCCGCGCTCCAGCGCCATTACTGGGAATGGCTACCGGCAGGCTTTTTGCAAAGTATCGGGTCAGTCCCGGAGGCTGGACTTTTATTTCTCCTTTTTTTCGGTGGCATGTCTGTCGGCGGTGGCACGTAAATATTTTTGAAGATCTATCGGCGGAGTCTACAGAGCTAGCTCAGGGTACTCTCATACACATCAATGCTGTGTGCACGTCCCCAAGATATATATATATATATATATATATATATATATATATATATATATACATACATACATACATATATATATATATACATACATGAAAAATTTGTTTGCTAAACAGTTTGTTTGTCCGTGCCTCTAGAGAATCTGATTGGTCCGTCGATCCGCCCGCCCCCCAACGGCTCTCATTGGCCTGCGGGGTGCGATGACGTCACTGAGACACCGAGCCCATTGACACACACATACATACACACACACACACACACACACACACAGCCCCTGCGGAATCAGCTATCAGCCCTGCAGACTCAGCAGACCCCAGACACTCATACCTCTGCAGACTCTACATACCCCTTGCAGACTCCACTCCCATCGCCTGACCAGCATACCCGCCTTGGTCATTTAATGCCTAAAGATATTCTTATTTATTTGCTTTCACATGCTAATATGCAGTGGTCTTATTATATGTTGCACCTGTATGTAGAAATTAATCTGTCTTTACACAAAATGGCTGCTGTGAGAATCTCCTCACTGTCATTTAATGCCTAAAGATATTGTTATTTATTTGCTTTCACATGCTAATATGCAGTGATCTTATTCTTCAACTTCGGCTTCCCTCAGCTCCTCTCCGTCTCTCCCCGCTTTCCCGCCATCTTTCCCTGCCTGCTGCTTCCCCCTCACACACACAAGATGGCAGCGGCCGGAGTGTGGCACAGACATTGAATGCAACATGATATAGCACTTGCAATTGCATCAACTGGCATTGCAGCCACTCTTATAGAGGAAGAACAGTACACTCAGCTCTCAAATTACCTGTAAACATTACTACCTACTCACTTACCATCAGGTTAAATGCATTTTCCACCCAATTTTTGTCACATGATTACATCACTTACAGACCTCATACATCACGTCTATCCAAACATATTACAAAATTACAATAATCACCACTGGCTATGTGAACGAGCCATCCTTGCAGCTAAAAATACTTCTGTTAATGACATCAATAATCAAATTCAAGATATGCTTCCAGGCCCACTAACTCAATACAACTCCATGGATAGGATCGTGGATAGCGATGAAGCCGTAAACTATCCCACACAATTCCTAAACTCACTAGACCCCCCGGGAATGCCACCACATCGGCTTCGACTAAAAGTTGGATCACCCATCATGCTACTTCGCAATCTAAACACACTTAACATTTCTAATGGAACAAGACTCTGCATCAAAACATTAATGCCCAACCTCATTGAAGCTACTATATTAACCGGAAAGGCCAAAGGGGAAGATGTCTTCATCCCCCGCATTCCACTGATTCCAACAGACATGCCCTTCACTTTCAAACGCCTACAATTCCCAGTCAGACTTGCCTTTGGTATCACCATCAACAAATCACAAGGACAGTCAATCAAGTGCACTGGTATCAACTTTAAATCACCATGTTTCTCACATGGACTCTTTGATAAAGCGCCATTTAGGCGTGAAACACGTTAGAGGACCTCCTTTGTAGCTGCTGCTACCATGCATCTTCAATAAAGCATTTTTATTTTTGTAACTAGCCTCCAGCCCTATTTTTGCAGCAGTGCTCCACCATTTTCCTTCATCTTACTTTGTACCCACTGGACGGATGCACGCGATTTCCAGGAACAGCAAGGACACACCACTGTGAGTTTAATCATGTATATTTCCATGGACTGGACATTCATGTTACTGTGATTATAGGGCTATTTTGCAGTGCTCCAGCCGATGGATGAGTAGACTACCCTTCTTTATGGTGTTTGCATGGGGAGTTCTTTTATTTATGGGCTTTTCCCTGCATTAATTTTGAGTGGTGTCTCTTGTATACTTGTCCTTCAGGCTTTTATTGTGAGCTGTATACCCTTTCACATGTCCTTTATTGCTCATTTATACTGTCCTGGACTCCTTAGCTATATTGCTACCACTTAAACCTGGATGTTTGAAGCACCATTTAGAGACTCATTTCTCATTCTTGGATGTTCTAGAGTCGGATCACCAAATTAGTTGAATATCTTTGCTCCAACTGGAACTACTAAAAATGTTGTTTATAAACAAGCATTACAATAAACATAGATTTTGCTCATATTTGCTCAGCTACGTGTTCATTGTTCTGTTGTTTGTTCACAAACAAACTTTTGTCAAAACCAACATAATTTTTCTTTACATCCCGGGCAACGCCGGGTTTATCAGCTGGTTGTTAATAAATGGTATATCTTGAGTGCATTGCCTTAGAATACTTTTTTCTCCCCCCTTTTTCTTTTAATGTTGCGTGTTCTGTGAAATTGCTGAGACAGGGATTCACAGAGTGCGAAAGAAACAAATGTTGCTTGGTATAAGTGGGAGTACACCCGAGTAAGAAAAGTCTGGTACACTGACAGCAGATAAACGACCTACAATAATGAAAATATGCTTGGTTGTTTGTTCTAACAGCTGTTTCTTCATACTAACAAGCTATGAAAAGGTTAAAATAAAAAGGTTCATTTGTAGTTAGGAAAAAAGCTATATCACGCCTTGCTTGAGGAATAGAACCTCAGAGCAGAGGAGAAACATCTAACCAAAAGACTGCTCTCCATTTATAAACCTAGTATCTTGCCTGCTAAGGACTGAAGCTTGATATTGAAACTGCCTCAAGAATAAATATATTGGAACAGAAAGAAACCTGTGTCGGAATCTGTATTTTCACACAAGGATCTCATAGTATTTTCAGTGCTTATGAACCAGCATCGAATCTGATGGGGAACACAAAAGGAACATTTATTTTCATAAACTACAATAAATAATAAGCATTAAACAAAGAAAAGTGGTAGAGAAAAAAAAACATTTATTCATCTTTAATTAGTATTGAAGCCGCATTCCTAAAAATGTAATCGCTATATGGAGGTTCTTGTTGATCGCAAAATAAATAAAAGGTGCCAAAACTCTGTTCCTATGGGATATTCCACAAAAACAGCCCCGGAAATAACTAAAAAAAATACATTTTACTTTTGCATCTAATGCATAGAAAATCTCCATTCCACAAATTTTCAGATGTGCAACCAGCAAAAAAAAAAAAAAAAATCGCATCCACTACAGGAAAACTCTAGGAGTGTTTTTCAATCAGGGTTCCCCAGGCATCCCTAAAGCTTTCCATGAAGTGTTCAGGTCATTTGTAAATGTTACCAAATATAGAATAATTTACAATGTATCTGATCTCAGACGTGCTATTAGAGAGGGTTAGGGTTCTTTACAGTGCATCTGATATTAGACATGCTAATAGAAAGCGTTGGGGTTCCTTACAATGCATCTGATCTCAAATGGACTATTAGGCCTGGGACATAGTGGGATCAGCCTTGCTGATCCGTGCTGAGGCGCGCTCACGCTCAGCACTGAGCCCCTGCAGCCGCAATGAGAGCGGCTTTAGCAGGGGCTCGCGCATGCTTCCGCAAGCTTGCGGAAGCGTCTCACCAAGTTTTCAGATTTGGCGCTCGCCGGAGCGCAGGGCCGGTAACGTGACCAGTTCGCCCAATGAGGGTGAACCAGCTCCGTGACGTCACTGGCCCGCCCACAGACACGCCCCCAACATGCCCACGGACGTCGCGCTGTCTAAGGCCAGGGAAAGCACCGCTTTCCCTGAGCCTCAGCGCACCTCCGCACGGACAAAGTGTCTATGTCCCAGGCCTTAGAGAGGGTTGGGGATCCTTACAATGCATCTGATCTCAGACGAGCTGTTTGAGAGGGTTGGGGTTTCTTACAAGGCATCAGATTTTAGACACACTATTAAAGAGGGTTGGGGTTCCTTACAATGCATCGGATATCGGACGCGCTATTAGAGAGGGTTGGGGTTCCTTACAATGCATCAGATTTTAGACACACTATTAGAGAGGGTTGGGGTTCCTTACAATGCATCGGATATCGGACGCGCTATTAGAGAGTTGCAGTTCCTCGGAATTTCACGATATAATTATTGGGTTCCTTAACAAAAAAACCCGCTGAACACCACTCACTGTTCTAGGTTACATACTAAACTGCCCACCAAAGTCCATAGATCATGTAACAGAATAAACCGATTAATGGAAAAGGTGTGCGGCTTACATACCCTCCACATGTTTGAGTCCCATGAGACCAGCTGTACCTATTAACCCTTTGAGTGCTGGAGGGAATCGCAGGGCCAGAGAACCACAGACCCTGTGACCCCCTCTGTCGCTGATGATGTAACGGGAGTCACCCCCTTCCATCCAACTATGCAGATCGTGTCAGGAGCTCCATAGGATCTCCCCTAAAAGAAGGAGCATCCATGATGTAGTAGTACATGTTCTGGGGCACTCTAAGGCCTTGTCCTCACTGCTCATGTGCGGCGCGAACAAGATACGGCCCTCTACGGGGCCGGCCCCAGTCAGTTCATGCGTGCACATCATCAAGCGCAAGTGGCACGACTACATTTTGAGAAGTCAATACATTTTACTTTTGGTGCGGCGACCGAGCGATGGCCACTTTGGCGGTTTAGCCAATGAGGGCGAACCAGCCGTATGACATCATGGCCACGCCTCACCGTCGTGAGTGATCTGATGTCCTCAGATCGCCACCAGACGCTCTGTTGCTCGCATGCGCTCACTGAAGCTGTAGCCCAAGGCTGCGCTTATAGTGCCGGCTACGGGTACAGCTACGGCTGACGTCTCCCGTCTCCGTAGCCCAAGCGAAAGTTGTAATTTGAGTTTGGGAGACGTCTCTTGCTAGGGGAGTGACGGAAGGCAGAGGGGCGTGGACAAGAGCAAGGGGGAAGGCTGAAATGGAGAGGAGTTGTAATTTCTGTTTGTATGTCATGGAACAGAAATACCCATGTCTGCATTCTCTGTTTCAGCCCCCCTTCCCTTGGCAGTTCTGCCTGCTAGCTGTATTTGGAAGTTACTATCCTTACAGTTTACTCCCAGTGCAGATGGAATGGATACATTATGTAGCCCTTTTTCCTTCCAGTCTGTCACACCCCTGGTTGCTCTGGCAACATCTCCAGTCCTCCAGTTAATGGGCTTTCCCATTTCCCCCCTGTCCTTGCTGACAGTTAGTGCAGTCTCACTTCACTTTTAGTGTGCCCCTTGCCCCTCACTTCCTTTTCCACCTTCACCACCGGCTGAGTGAGTACCCTGCTGTAACTGCTCTAGTGGCAGGATTACCCTTTTCACCTGTCCTTAACTACAAGGCACCCACAGAGAGACACTATTTAAACACCTACATCTCTTCACAAGTGCCTGTCTTTTATGCTACTTTCCCCAAATAAAGTAAAGAAAAGAAACAGAACTTGTGATTTGAAAAGAGGGCCGAGTTGAAACTATCTGGGCTAATCATCCCATTCATGACCCTGGCCTCCAGAATAGTGAAAAGGATACCGTGTGCCTTACAGACACTTACAGGAGCTACTACTCTAGACTTTATGATAACACAAAGCAGCCTTTCAAACAGCATCAGCTTTACACTGCCAGACAGGGCAGCAAGCTTTATACAGCAAACTACACACAGCCTGCAGCCTTACAAATAAGCAAGCAGATTCACACTGGACACAGCCAGCATACAACCTTGCACACAAGGCAGCAGCCTTGCAGACAGACAGTGCTTCTTACACAAAGCCTTTCTCTGTCTGAGTTCACCCTCTGCACAGCTCCATAGTGAGGGATTACCATCTCACCTTACCCTGCGCACGTCCTCACGGCTAGCGCCATCAAGGGCCACGCTATCGGACACACCGCCAGGACACGGGTCAGAGCCACCGGACACCTGTGAGTACAGCAACCCCTACGCTGCACGCTGCAGGACACCGCTCGGCATCATCTGAGACAGACGCCCATCGCTGACACAGGTAAAAGACCGCACGCCACACGCACTGGCTAAAGGCCTACACACACCTACAGCATGGCAGAACTCAGAGCCTCACCAGATATCACGCAGGAGAGTGATCACTCAGACACAGAGACCGCTGCACAACTGCTACAGGCGCAGGCAGAGGCAAGGCCCAAACGGGCAGTCACACTGACACAAAAGGCCCGCGAAGTCACGAGCCACCGCAGAGGCCGCACGTGCCAGGGCCGCATACGCTCAGAAAGAAGCAGTCATGAAACTAAAAAGGGCTGAGGTGGATGTCAACCTAGAGGCCCTAAATCAAGAGAAGGAAGCCGCCGCCGCCATAGCCCAAGCTGAAATCCTAGAAGCAGCCGCGAGACAGGACGGCGAGGAGCAACCGTACAGACGGATAGCCTCAGAGGATCCAATCCAACGCACTGAAGACTATGTAAGGAGCCTCTTCAGTGTAAACACCAGCGCGCCATCTCAACACGGAGGGAGTGACTCCACAGACACCGAAGACTTGCTAGGTCCACGAGGAGAAGACGCTGTTCCTTCAATGGTACATGCTGCCTGGGACAGTTACAGCCACAACAGTGATCCACACGCCAGCGCGCACACGGATGCACCGCAACAGGCTCGCAATCCAGGTACACCCACACGGGAGAACACAGCCCCTCACACTGACCAGCAGTCACCACGCGTTCACGCCAAGGAAGAGGTGACCGCATGGACCCTCCCAGCAACTACCTCAAAACGGGACAAACACGCCGATGCCTCAGGCCTGACAGACATAGCCAAGTACATGATCCGGCGTGACCTGGTGCAAACAGGACTCATCAGCTTTGACGATCGCCCTGAGAACTACCGGACGTGGAAGTTCACGTTCAAAGACGCAATCAACAGCTTGGACTTCTCAGCAAGGGAGGAGCTCATCCTGCTATTCAAGTTCCTGGGGAACAAATCCAGGGAGCACGCGAAGAGACTTCGGGCGGCAAACACGAACCAACCCCAAGTAGGTCTTGACCTAGTGTGGGAAAGGCTAGAAGAGTGCTACGGTACCCCCGAAGCAGTCGAGGATTCGCTCTTCAAAAGAGTCGACAGCTTCCCCAAGATCACAACTAAAGGTTACTCAAAGTTACGAGAGCTCGGGGACCTGCTGCAAGAGCTGGAGTTTGCAAGGAATGACCATTACTTAACAGGTCTCAACGTCTTGGACTCAGCTCGTGGAGTGAGACCCATCTTTGAGAAGCTACCCTACAACCTCCAAGAAAGATGGATTTCACAAGGCTCCAAATACAAAAGGGAGAAGCAAGTCGCCTTCCCCCCATTCTCATTCTTCTTGAGCTTCATCCGCGAAGCGGCAAGGACGAGGAACAATCCCAGTTTCATCTTAGGTGCGCAAACCACACACAGTGCAAGCAGCCTGAGGACTGAGAGACCAGTGGCGAGATACGGTAACACCCAAACACCCATCTCGGTCCACAGGACGAACGTGCCTCCCACGACCCAAACTACTCCCGATCAGTCGGTTGCCGGAGACGAGGAACCAAGGGACCTTAACAAAGAGTGCCCTATACACAAAAGACCGCATCCGCTGAACAAGTGTATCGGATTCAGAATGAAACCCATAGAGGAGCGAAAGAACTTACTCAGGGAATGGGGAGCTTGTTTCAAATGTTGTGCTTCCACAACTCATTTATTCAAGGACTGCAAAGAAGCTATGAAATGCACAGAGTGCGATAGCGACAGGCACATAGCTGCTTTATACCCGGAAGCTATGAAGCCCAAATCAAGCAAAGCCCCTAACCCTTCGACAAAGCAAGCGGGGAGGAAGAAGTGGGAGATACACCCCCCACGACGTCGGTAGCGTCCAAATGCACAGAGGTATGTGGAGACGGAAACGACGGTAGATCTTGCTCTAAAATATGTGCACCCAGAGGGACAACCCCAAAGAGCTAAAAGGATGTATGCAATCATCGACGACCAGAGCAACCGATCGCTGGTCAGGTCAGAATTCTTCGACATGTTTAACATACAAGACAGCGCTTCTCCTTACACTCTCAGAACATGCGCAGGGCGAATGGAGACTACAGGGAGAAGAGTGAATGGCTACACCATATGCTCAATAGACGGCAAAGTGAACATGCCCCTTCCCACACTCATCGAGTGCAATCACATGGCAGAAGATAGGAGCGAGATCCCCACACCAGACGTGGCGCGACACCATCCCCATCTAAAAGCTATTGCCGATCGTATCCCACCACTAGACGAAGGCGCCCAGATCATGCTGCTACTTGGCAGGGACATCATGAGAGCACACAAGATCCGCGAACAGCGAAACGGGGACCACAACGGCCCAAGCGCTCAGAGGCTCGATCTAGGATGGGTGGTAGTGGGAGAAGTATGTATAGACAGGATACGAGGACCGACAACGTAGACGCCCTACGAACAAACTTGTTGGAGAACGGTCGTACATCCCTCTTCAAACCCTGTCCGAACCACTTCCAGGTCCACGAGAAGCTCGAGACCAAAAGGAACTATGGAGACGCGCTTGTGGCAGGAAAATACCCCAATGACCTAGGGAGTACAGTGTTCCAGACAACAAAGGACGACGACAAACAGGCGCCATCAATGGAAGATAAAGAATTCTTGAGGTTAATGGATAAGGAGCTCTTCAAGGACGAATTAGGCAGTTGGGTGGCCCCACTACCTTTCCGCTCACCAAGAAGACGCCTTCCAAACAACAGAGACCACGCCATGTCTAGGCTCGCTTCGCTTCGCCGTAACCTACAAAGGAAACCGGAGACCAAGGAACACTTTGTGGCCTTCATGCAGAAAATCTTCCACAGCGGTCATGCAGAGTCGGCGCCCCCACTAAGAGAAGGCGAAGAATGCTGGTACCTCCCGTCGTTTGGTGTCTACCACCCCCAGAAACCTGGCCAAATTCGAGTGGTATTCGACTCCAGTGCTCAGCATCAGGGAGTCTCCCTAAACGATGTTCTCCTCACCGGGCCGGATCTGACGAACAGTCTTCTGGGAGTGTTGATCCGCTTCCGCAAGGAGCCAATCGCCATAACAGCAGACATTCAACAGATGTTCCACTGCTTCCTTGTGCGAGAAGACAACCGTAACTACTTAAGATTCCTGTGGTACCAAGATGACGACATAGAAAACGAAATCACGGAGTACCGCATGAAAGTACATGTCTTCGGGAACAGCCCATCACCTGTGGTGGCTGCCTACGGCCTCAGAAGAACGGCCCAAGACGGAGAAGCAGAGTTCGGGAAAGACGCCAGGAACTTCATCAAAAGAGACTTCTATGTGGACGACGGATTAAAATCAGTTCCCACCGAAGAAGAAGTCATAGATCTATTCAAAAGGACACAAAAGATGTTAGCAAATGCCAACCTAAGATTGCACAAAATAGCTTCCAACAGTGCCATAGTGATGAAGGCATTCCACGCAGATGATAAAGCAAACGAACTCAAGAATTTGGATCTGGGGACCGACACGCCTCCCATACAGCGGAGCCTGGGGATAAGCTGGAATCTTAAAACAGATACCTTTACGTTCCAGGTGGCCATCGAAGAAAAACCCTACACACGTCGCGGAGTCCTGTCCACCGTTAACAGTCTTTACGATCTGCTAGGATTCATGGCTCCTGTCACTATACAAGGGAAGTCTCTTCTCAGAGAAATGTCCTTCGAAAAGCAGGAATGGGACACCCCACTACCCACAGAAAAACGGAAAGAGTGGGAGACGTGGAAGTACTCCTTGAAGGCCCTCGAGCAACTTCAGATCCCACGCCCCTACTCACCTACATCTCTCACCACCGCACACAGCAAAGAGCTTTGCGTATTCTCAGATGCCTCCACAAAGGCTATAACAGCGGTGGCCTACCTAAAAACCACGGACGTGGGTGGAAGTTACCACATCAGGTTCATCCTTGGCAAGGCTAAGCTGGCGCCACAACCCGACCCTACTATACCCAGACTCGAGCTATGTGGTGCAGTGTTAGCGGTAGAACTGGCGGAGCTCATCGAGAACGAGATGGACAGCAAACCAGATGCCGTCAGATTCTACACAGATAGCAAGGTGGTACTGGGCTACATATACAACAAGAAAAGGAGATTCTACATATACGTGGCCAACCGTGTAGAAAGAATCAGGAAGTCAACCCAACCAGAACAATGGCACCACGTGCCCACAGATCAAAATCCTGCAGATCATGCCACCAGATCAGTACCCTCATCACAACTGCAGAACACGTCATGGCTCACAGGACCAACGTTTCTTGCGCAGCCCGCGGAAACACCGCCAACCCCAGTTGGCGACTTTGAACGGAAATAAGGATACGGAAATAAGGCCCCCACAAGTATCCGTGTTACTCACCAATGTATTGCACAGAAACGCATTCGGATCACATCGATTCCATCGCTTCTCAAGGTGGACAGCCCTTCTGCGAGCAGTAGCCCATCTCAGGCATATAGCCTTCTCCTTCCGTCAGACACCAGATGGTAAAACTACCGGCTGCCACATCTGCAAAGAGTTGCGCACCGTGGAAGAAGTCGCAAGGGCTAAGGAAACTGTTCTCCGTCATGTTCAGAGAGAAACGTATGCGGAAGAGATCAATTGCATTCGTGGAGGGAAGAGTGTTCCCAAAAAAAGCCCACTTTGGAAGTTGAATCCCTTCATCGACGATGACGGCCTCATGAGAGTAGGAGGCTGCCTCAACAAGTCCCAACTGAGCAGGGAGGAAAGCAATCCTCTTATCATCCCTGGTCGGCATCACATCGCTACTTTGTTGGTGCGCTACTACCACGAACAAGTCATGCATCAGGGACGACACTTCACTGAAGGCGCTATTAGGGCGGCGGGCATTTGGGTCGTTGGCATGAAAAGGTGCGTGGCCAGTAATCTCCATAAATGTGTTAGGTGCCGAATGCTGCGAGGCAAAAGCCAAGACCAAAGGATGGCAGATTTACCTATCGACAGACTTAATACAGAACCCCCCTTTACCTATGTAGCACTCGATGTATTTGGGCCCTGGATGGTCATCTCACGTAGAACTAGAGGCGGGCTAGCAAACAGTAAACGATGGGCGGTACTCTTCACCTGCATGAGTACGCGAGCTATACACATCGAGATTATAGAATCTATGAATGCTTCAAGTTTCATAAATGCCCTCAGAAGATTCTTTGCAGTCAGAGGACCAGTTAAACAAATACGCTCCGATTGCGGCACCAATTTTGTTGGAGCATGTAAGGAATTACAAATAAACACTAAAGATAATAGAGACAACAGTATCCAAAGATACCTGCGTGACCAAGAGTGTACGTGGACATTCAACCCTCCTCACTCCTCTCACATGGGCGGAGCATGGGAACGCATGATCGGGGTGGTCCGGCGTATCTTGGACCCTATGATGCTGAAAACCGATTTAACTCGACTCACCCACGAAGTGTTAACCAAATTTATGGCCGAAATATCAGCGATAATTAATGCTAGGCCTTTGATTCCAGTGTCAACAGATCCAGAATCGCCAAGTATTTTGACACCAGCAATGCTGCTAACCCGGAAAGTAGGGAATATCCCCACCCCAGTCAAAGGTTTCAACTCTAAGGATATGTACAAACGACAGTGGAGACAGGTGCAGCGCTTGGCCAACACATTTTGGGATCGCTGGAGACGCGAGTATCTGGTGACACTCCAAGAACGCTATAAATGGCAAATGGTTAAACCGGATATCCAAGTAGGAGATGTGGTTCTGTTGAAGGACAAACAGGTGACAAGAAACAAATGGCCCATGGGACTTATTATCAAAACCATCCAAAGCAAAGATGAAAGGGTCCGCAAGGTGGAAGTTCGGGTGACCCAGAATAGGATCGTTAAAACCTTTTTAAGACCTATCACAGAGACTATCCTCCTAATGCCTAAATCAGACTATAACAAGGAAGAACTGACTACCAGTTCTGTGGACTCTGAGAGACATTGTGGTGCATCAAGCTAACCTAGAGCTGTGCATCCGCCTACCTACCTTACCGAGACAGCAAAGGACTTCAAGCTGGTGGTACCGGCCGGTATCCCATCGTTATGTGGACATGAATTTTGCATTGTTATGTTATATTGCACATATGTTCCACATATACCTAGAATAGTGGTATCTCCAGATACCAGATGGGGAGTGTCATGGAACAGAAATACCCATGTCTGCCTTCTCTGTTTCAGCCCCCCTTCCCTTGGCAGTTCTGCCTGCTAGCTGTATTTGGATGTTACTATCCTTACAGTTTACTCCCAGTGCAGATGGAATGGATACATTATGTAGCCCTTTTTCCTTCCAGTCTGTCACACCCCTGGTTGCTCTGGCAACATCTCCAGTCCTCCAGTTAATGGGCTTTCCCATTTTCCCCCCTGTCCTTGCTGACAGTTATTGCAGTCTCACTTCACTTTTAGTGTGACCCTAGCCCCTCACTTCCTTTTCCACCTTCACCACCGGCTGAGTGAGTACCCTGCTGTAACTGCTCTAGTGGCAGGATTACCCTTTTCACCTGTCCTTAACTACAAGGCACCCACAGAGAGACACTATTTAAACACCTACATCTCTTCACAAGTGCCGGTCTTTTATGCTACTTTCCCCAAATAAAGTAAAGAAACAGAACTTGTTGTGCTTTGAAAAGAGGGCAGAGTTGAAACTATCTGGGCTAATCATCCCATTCATGACCCTGGCCTCCAGAATATTGTATGCTGAATTTATTTTACTTTTACTTTAAATTATGGGAGAATTTACTATTTTAAAGTTGTTTATAGAGTGTGTTTCACCCCACAACCCCAACCCATAGCGCACCTACCACGGAAAAACAAATTTTAGCGCGAAACTTTTACTTAACCCCCTAATACATATAAAAATACACCCTCACCCCCCCAATACATATACAAATATACCCCAACCCCCCCAATAAATCTAAAAAATACCCCAGCCCCCCCCAATAAATCTAAAAAATACCCCAACCCCCCCAATACATATATAAAATACACCCCCAATACATATAAAAATGAGACTTAACTTGGGATGATCTCAGGTCAGGCCGGTGGCTGCAGGGGGGGGGGGGGGTCGGTGCTGCGGGGGGCGCTGTGGCTGGCGGTTGGGGGGCGGAGCGGCGGCGGGGGCCTGGCAGTGTTGCGGGGGGGCCGGTGGCTGACAGTGGTGGGCCCGTTGGCTGGCGGGACTGCGGGGGGCCCGGTATCAGGTCACAGCAGTTGTCGCCGGCCCTGCTCCGCTGCAGGCACCTGTCTGTCCTATGCTGGCAACTCATGCGCGCGCCGGGCCTCCCTATCACGCCGGAAGCTTAGCCCAGCTGACTTCCAGCGCTGCCGTCAGAGAGCGTTTTTTATAATTTTAACTGGCCAGGCCGCGCAGGGGGCCCGGGCGGCCGGGCACCTTGACCCACGGGGCCAAGGACGCCAACACCGGCAGTCCCCCCGTTGGCGGCCCTGCACACATATCACACACACAATCCTACACAGGGCCGTCTGCCGGTGTTGGCGTCACTGGCACCAGTTAAAAACGCTGCAACCGGTGCCGGATCTTTTGGCAGTGTCGGAAGTTAGCTGGGCTAAGCTTCCGGCGCGAGAGGGAGGCCCGGCGCGCGCACGAGCAGCCATTGTGGGACTGACAGGTGCCTGCAGCAACTGTGACCTTCAGCCGGGCCCCTGCCACCAGCCCCCCAGAGTCCCGCCAGCCACCGCCCCCCCGGCAGCCGCCGGGCCCCCGCCACCCACCGGCCTCCCGCAGTCCCGGCAACCCCCCACAGTTATGCCAACTGCCCGCTACCCACCGACCCACCGCTAGCCGCCGGGCCCCGCAGTCTAGGCAACCCCCCACAGTTACGCCAGATCGCCACTGTCCCGCCAGCTGCCGGGCCCCCTGCCACACGCCCCCCCCCCCCCCTGCAGCCACCGGCACACCGCCCCCTCCACCCCACGCAACCACCGGCCCGACCTGAGATCATCCCCAAGGTAAGCCTGATTTTTATATGTATTGGGGGTGTATTTTATATATGTATTGGGGGGGGGGGGGGGGTTGGGTTACTTTTTAATGTATTGGGGTGGTTAGGGTATTTTTTAGATGTATTGGGGGGGGCGGGGTTGGGGTATATTTGTAGATGTATGGGGGGGGAGTGGGGTATATTAGTAGACGTATTGGGGGGGGAGTGGGGTATATTAGTAGATGTATTGGGGGGGGAGTGGGGTATATTTGTAGATGTATTGGGGGGGGTTGGGGTATATTTGTAGATGTATGGGGGGGGGGTATATTTGTAGATGTATTGGGGGGAGTGGGGTATATTTGTAGATGTATTGGGGGGAGTGGGGTATATTTGTAGATGTATTGGGGGGAGTGAGGTTTATTTTTAGATGTATTGGGGGTGGGAATGTATTTTTATATGTATTGGGGGTGTGCGGTGTATTTTTATATGTATAGGGGGTTAAGTAAAAGTTACGCGCTAAAAAAATATTTCCGTGGTAAGTGCGCTATGGGTTGACGGCTGCTCCTTTCATTTGTCCTGGGCCCCATGATTTCTGTTGGCGGCCCTGATCCCACAGACACACACACACATCCCCTCTCCCTGCATCAGAAGCTATCTGATTGGTTTACAGCCTGTCACATGGTGAGACCGTCGCTGTAAAAATCAAATTCTACTGACTACAGAGATTCGCGCATGCTACAGATTCAATGCATTTGTTTTGAAGCGCCGGCACGTCGCCGGCACTATAAGCGCAGCCTTAGGCTGCGTCCAAGGTGAAGCTGAGCGCACTTGCGTGCTCATGCGACACGAGATCAAACTCATGATCGCAATGTCCAGCGCGCGCACATGCCCATGAGCACTCAGCTGCTTGCAGAGACAAATAAATTCTATTCTGCCGCCGTCTGGCGCGTCATGAGCGGTTCGGCCAATGAGGGCGAACTAGCTCCGTGAAGTCATGGCCGCACCCCCCGACGCACGCAACTAGCTGGCCAGGAATCGTCCAGGCAACCTGAGCGCGTGACGTCACGGCTCTCGAGCACCAGCGCGCTCAGTTGCACCATGGACGAGGCCTTAAGGGTTAAAGAAACGTTTTTGTGTGTGATAAGATGCATAGGTCAGGGGACTTCCATTGAAACTGCTTGAAAGTAGGTCCACCCAGCACAAGTAGCGAAACTACAGGGGGTAACCTTCTTCCATGTGCAATATGCAGGGTGTACATACAAATGCTCTGTATAAAAGACATATCAAGCTCCACAGACCGAAAACTGTGATATTTGGCAGTTTTGACCCAAAAAAATGGTGTTTTCTTAGGAAAGGCTACAAGACTGACTCCAAATCAGTGAGAGCCGACACACGTGGCACAATCCTTCTACTTCAACAGCTCCTCCTCGTACAGAAAATCAGTGGCGTCTCCCCCACACACACACATAGGAAACCAACCGATCGTGCCTGTTCTGGGCTCTTTCCCTCATCAAACATGGCCGCCGAGGACTTCCGGCATCCCCGGAACAAAAGCGCTCGCTGGGGCCGTTTCCAAGGCTACAATTCGCCGAAGGCGGGTTCCCGGCCTGAATAGGAAGTGACGTCCTGAGCGGTTTCCCGGATGTAGCAAGTGACCAACGGATGAGGCGCAGCAGCTCACACACTATTGCGTTGTTTCCCGTAACCGAACTGCGACGTCATTGACCGAGAGACGTCACCACGCAAGAGGTGGGACGTGACGTGCATGTCCTGTTACGTCAGATAATAAGTAAGCGCGCCTGCTGTCCGTCTCACGCTGCTCTTGGTCTGGGCTGTAGTTATTGGTGAGGGTGAATGGTTAGGTGATGGGCAGCTGCCAACCAATGAATCCATGAATATTATCCGCTCTCAAACACACATGGCAACCTCTAGGGCCTCGTCCAGGGTGGTGCTGAGCGGGCCCGCGCGCTCACGCTGGACACGTTGCGCCAATGCACGTGGCCTGCGTGAGCGGGCGGGCATGCTTGCTTGCCGAGCAAGCAAAATTGATTTTGATGCTCGCAAGCGCGTCGCGTGAGCGGTTCGCCCAATGAGGGGGAACCAGCTCTGTGAAGTCGTGGCCGCGCCCCAAGATGCGCGCACACCTAGCCGGCCAGGAATTGCCCGGCCGAGCAGGGAGCAGCGCTGGAACGCCAGCTCGCTTGTTTACACCGTGGACGAGGCCTTAGGGCCGTTCTATACAGGTTGCGGCCGCGCGTGTGCGCATGTTTTTCCCTGTTATAGAGCCGGGAGCTACAGGTATGTATATGTGTGTGTGAGTATATGTGTGTGCATTGATTGTGTGAGTATATGTGTGTGCATTGGTTGTGTGAGTATATGTATGTGCATGGGTTGTGTGAGTGAAGAAAGTCCTAAATAAGGTTTTTGAAAGAAAAAAAAAGTTTAATAAATATTAATTTTTTTTATTTGTACACACACACATCCATGCATACATATATACATACATTTGAGCGCCGGTAGCGGCGCAAAATCATCTTTCCCACCGTCTTCGCCGCTGTCTGTCGGCTCCCCGCCGTGCGCGCGGCCCTTGTATAGAAGGACTGGCTGACCTTGGCCATCTATAACTACCGTGCGTGCGTGCGCACGGCGTAGCATGCCCCGCCACTATAGAACGGCCCTTAGGCTGGGGCCATAGAGGGGGTAGCAGGGCTGAGGCGCGCTGGGGCTCGCCTGCTGAAATCTGCGCGATTTCACGCCCATGCAGTCGAGCCAGCGGGCGCGATCGGGAGACTGAGGGAGGCGGGGCAGTGACGTCGCTGGGCCAATCGCCCGCGACGCACCGACGTCACGGCGCCATGACGTTGACACTGCTCCGCGCTGATTTGATGTTTTCAGCCGACAGTGCTCTGAAAAACAGCTTGGATGTCGGCTGAAAAATCCAGCGCCTCAGCAGGCCTGCGGACGCTCGCGTGAGCCCCCTCTAAAGACATCCTCATGGAGGATGCAGGGGCTCAGCGCGGAGCGTCCGCACGGCTCAGCGCGGCCTCCGCTGCTATGGACTCGGCCTTAGGCTGCGCTTATAGTGCCGACGATGCGACCGTCGTGTCAAAACAAATGCATTGTTGCCGTTGTCGGCGCTTATAGTGCACGCCTAAATTTGAAATATAACTATCGCAATGGCGACGGGTGACGTCATCGGTCGCATCGCCGTCGCCGGCACTATAAGCACGGCCTTAGAATCCCAATGAGTGAAAACATCTTACAAATGTACATGTTTCCTGGAAAGCACCATATATGTGCTGCTTTTAAACATCTCTCTGTAGTTGTTTTTGTTTCTGCAAGAGACTGCATTTTTGTAAGGTGTGCACACTTTATGCGGACCATCTTGTATGTGTACATAGCATAGTAAGGGTGTCAAATAACCTGCACAGACACACATGAGCAGCCCAGATGACACACTATGTCAATCTCAATGAGCTGTAAGGGTTATTAGACCCCCAAAATGTAACATTTGTGATAAAAGTAATAACTTTTATTAGGGAGATTCTGTTGATGTCTTTGAGACTTGATGCTAACAAAATCAATAAGACAGACTCAAAAAAGTGGGTGCTGATATATTTCATGACTGGTTTGCTGCTGTGATTTCCTGGTCTATATACATGTATATGCGGATGTGTGCAGTAATACAAAACAGGATGTCCAGCATATAGCCTACATTTTTATATTTCATGAACACTTTGCAGGGTGTAGTTTGCACTGTACATTTGCCATCTCATAGCACTGAGTCTCATGCATACACAGGGCATCTGCAAGTGGATTATAAATGTGGTTCATTCCCATTACGTGCCAGTGAAATGTACCGTGTTTGTTTAGTGTGTTAAATAAAGAAGTAGATAATGTTGACAAAATGCTCCCACCCTCGGTTCCTGATCTAACAGTAATCCAGAGCATTTATACAAGTAACGTTCCTCCACAGTTCAAATTATCAGCAGTTTCCTCAAGTAACAGGCACACCAAGCGTCACTTTAATGTACACAAAGGATGCGGCACTATAAACATTTTATTCATAACTCGTGACTACTGTTCTAGAGCAGCGCTGCGCAAACTTTTTCAGCTGCGGCACCCTTCCTGGGAGCCGTAATGTTCGCGCCTCCCCTCCCTCGAAGGCAGTGCTTCAAATGACGTATCGGGTCACATCACGTGACCCCACCGCGTCATTTGACGCGTGTTGCCATGGCGACGTGTGACGTCACATGACCCTGCGGCGTCAAAGACCCGGTTGCCAGTAGGTAAGTGAGGTTACAGAGGCCTCACGCCTCCCCCGGCATTAATTAAATGCCTGGGGGAAGAGCGCGGGGCCTCTGTAACAGCCCGTGCCCCCAGTTTGCGCACCGCTTTTCTAGAGGATATGTATCACAACCAGATATATACGCTGGACAGATACAGTTCCTGAGATCGAGGTCGGTTTGGGAAGTCATCAGTGTTACCAAGTAAGCCGCAAGTGCAGGAGTGAGGCGGCACTCTGCCTGACCGGAGGGGAATCCACCAACGAGACATAAGCGGAAGAATATGACTGCATCGGATATCCCTATGCTTGGATGATTTTTAATGGCGAGTGTGTGATTTCACCTTGTTTTCATATTTATTTATTAAAGGCCCTGCACCATAGAGGTCATTGCTTTGTATGCTTTTATCTTTGAGTAAAGCTTTATTATCCGACTGGGAGTCAGGGATGGGCTCCCATTAGAAGGAGCACCAAGCACCTCTACATTAACGAAGTTCATGTTCCTAAGTTTAATAACTTGGCATTTTATCTTTTGAAATGTCAGCACAATGGATTTTCCACTTTAGTGCAGTTTTTAATTAGGTGTGCTATGGGTATATTAATAAGTTTAGTTTTGGGGGTAGATTGCTGTCCTTGTGTTCATTCTACACAGGCCTTTTCTAAGTTCGCTATGTTGCAGTGCTACATAGTGTCCTAGAATATGATATCACGCACTTCTGATCTTTAGATTTGTTTGGAACACGATTAGCCAGCCAGAGGCAAAGATTAAACAAATGTGATATTCACTCAAAAAGCTGACACATTTCTCAATTGGATCTTTGTACGGGAAGTTAGGTTTTGCTATAGTGGTAAAGAACATAATTAGGTTGGTAACTGCGTGTCTGCAAAGCATCTTTCTCTCCAGTATAGATTTCTATTTTGCTGCATGGTTAAAAGTTTAGGTCTTTGTAGGGACAGCAGCTTTCACCATTGAAGAGATGCAATATTTTTTAGGTCTCTATTCTCTAAATATGATATTAATGTTTAGTGCCAGGAAGTCCAGAGCATAATGTACTGCTTTAACGTGTGTGTATAATTCATCCTTCCCCCCCCCCCCCCCCGAATAGGACAGCATTTTGAAGATGAGTACCACAAAGAAAGACCCATCCAATTCGAAGGTAAAAGGCTTTCGCATGATATTTTAAAAACACATTTCTAGAGAGTCACTATTTGGCTCTATTTATTATTTTAGCTACTTTTTCAAATGCAAATAATGCATCCTTTGCTCTAGCAAATGCATTAACTATAAAATTGTGTGTGTGTATAGAGATCTCTCTCTCTCTCTCTCTCTCTCTCTCTCTCTCTCTCTCTCTCTCTCTCTCTCTCTCTCTCTCTCTTTCTCTCTCATATATATATATATATATATATATATATATATATATATATATATATATATATATATATATATATATATATAAAAATCTGTGCTAATAAGTCTTGCAATAATATAATGAACCAATAATAAACCCTATAACTGGGTTGCATATATAAAATAATCACAAATAGCAACAGAGATAAAACAGCTGATAAAAATAATAAATAAAAACATGTGATGCTGATGTCAAATATAATCTTGTATATGAAAAGAAATTATGCAATGAAAAAATTGGTTATTTGGATGATATTCCACAAATAGATTAAATATTGTGGAAATGTGTAAAAAATAATAAATGCATTAATTATAAATAATACCAAAAAATGATTGCAACAATCTTAAATGTATGAATAAAGTCCCAAATTGAATTGTAAGTCCAACCATATATCAGCCAGGATGTCCAGCGCATAATGTACCGCTTTAACGTGTGTATAATTCATCCTTTTTTATATTTTTTTTCCCCGAATAGTACGGCTTTTTGGAGAGGAGTACCACAAAGAAAGACCCATCCAATTCGAAGGTAAAAGGCTTTTGCATGGTATTTTAAAAACACATATAAGAAAAAAAAGAAAAAAGCGCCCGATCATCGTGTGATAACGTATAATTTTTTTTTTAATAAAACATGTGAAGACAATTCAAAACTCACAAGAGTACGATATAAAACAGCATTGTATAAGTTTATACTCATATACAGGAGTAATGATAAACTAAAAAAAGATATACCCTATAACTCAGCGCAAAAAAATATATAAAGTGTAAATACAATATGTGAATATTAAGCTTATTGCTAAGTGAAAGCTGCCACGGGGTCTCTGCCAAACAAATTCCTCACAAACTCATTACAGACAATTATACAAAAAATGCAATGACCCGGCGCTTCAGGCTACAACAATACCCCAGTCCAATGATTAGTCCATATAGATATGGAAAGTTCTTTTCAATATTCCAGCTGATGGAGCGATGGTGATCCAATTGCTGGCTGCTGGTTCCGAACTCCTCCTAGTATGTAATGGACAAAAAGGAAAAGACCATTGCGCAGCCACAAGAATCCATAAATAACTCCACAACAGATTAAAGTAATGAACTTACAGACTTGCTGTGTTATTGTTCCTTTGAGACAATCTGTGCTTTTAACCTCTTCTCTTTCAGATATCACGAATCCCACGTGTTGTATTTCTATCCTCCAGGTTTTCTGTATGTTCACTGCATTATCACTTGGTCATAGTTCCCATGTGTTCTCAGAAAGGAAATAACATGAAAGATGATGGTGCAGATTGATAAAAATGTATTACAATAAAAATAAAAAACAGCCAAGGGCTTACTCACATAAACCAGGCTGTGTAAAAACAGCTGACAACGTGCCGTCCGCAGCTTGATACAATCAGGTAGGCAGGCTTCTGGGAGGATGGCGCTATTGTTGTTTGCAAACCCTGAAGTGGCGTCTAACTCTCAGTAGTTACTCTGCGAGATTCGCCCCCTCTATTTGCTATAGCTTCCTCTATCTCAGCTTGAGATCGCCAGCACTGCAGAATGTGCTCTGCTTACCTCTCTGGGTAACTGCCGTCAGCCCGCGCTAAGCCTCGTGATGTCACACTCTGGCGTCTCTCCTGATCTCTATGCTCCTGCTTCTGAAGACCGTGTCAGTTCTAGCTCCTCCCTCTCCATACGCGTTTCGTGACGAATGAAGTGACCACATTGCGTCACGAAACGCGTATGGAGAGGGAGGAGCTAGAACTGACACGGTCTTCAGAAGCAGGAGCATAGAGATCAGGAGAGACACCAGAGTGTGACATCATGAGGCTTAGCGCGGGCTGACGGCAGTTACCCAGAGAGGTGAGCAGAGCACATTCTGCAGTGCTGGCCACCTCAAGCTGAGATAGAGGAAGCTATAGCAAATAGAGGGGGCGAATCTCGCAGAGTAACTACTGAGAGTTAGACGCCACTTCAGGGTTTGCAAACAACAATAGCGCCATCCTCCCAGAAGCCTGCCTACCTGATTGTATCAAGCTGCGGACGGCACGTTGTCAGCTGTTTTTACACAGCCTGGTTTATGTGAGTAAGCCCTTGGCTGTTTTTTATTTTTATTGTAATAAATTTTTATCAATCTGCACCATCATCTTTCATGTTATTTCCTTTCTGAGAACACATGGGAACTATGACCAAGTGGTAATGCTGTGAACAGACAGAAAACCTGGAGGATAGAAATACAACACGTGGGTTTCGAGATATCTGGAAGAGAAGAGGTTAAAAGCACAGATTGTCTCAAAGGAACAATAACACAGCAAGTCTGTAAGTTCATTACTTTAATCTGTTGTGGAGTTATTCATGGATTCTAGTGGCTGCGCAATGGTCTTTTCCTTTTTGTCCATTACATACTAGGAGGAGTTCGGAACCAGCAGCCAGCAATTGGATCACCATCGCTCCATCAGCTGGAATATTGAAAAGAACTTTCCATATCTATATGGACTAATCATTGGACTGGGGTATTGTTGTAGCCTGAAGCGCCGGGTCATTGCATTTTTCATATACAGGAGTAGCCTCGAGGTGCCGCCGCGTCTCCGCTCTTCCGCTGGGAATGGATGTCGTCACTCCTCATCAGTGGTGCAACTGGTTTCAGATTCCTCCGTCAACCCCAGTCCTGTGGCGTAGGTTCCCTCTAATGAAAGAGTCCCAGTGTACCGGAGCAAAGTTTGGCCTGCTAATAAAAAAGTCAAATGAGCACTAAATCATGTGCAATAATACCATCCCTACGTGTTTCCTCAGACTTGCTCTGACTTCTTCAAGGGATAATGAATAGGTTGGACCGGAACAAGGTTTAAATATATCTCCTGATCAATCAAATGGAGACAGCATGTAATTACATAATGTTATACACTTGATCTTAAAAGAAATACGAGTGAGATTGCTAATTGATTAGAAGCACAGTGAGCTAGATGAGTATACAAAAAAAACAATGTTAAAGTAACCATTATCAATGGTACTTGAATGTTAAACATATATTTACATATATTCATAAAAAAACACGCCTGTATGCCCGCAGACCTGGCCAGTCCCCAGTACTGAGGTGGGTAAGGGTATAACACGCACCCACAGCAGTGAGGGCGTGCCCGGAGTGTGGTAATTGCGTTGCCGGGCCTGGTGAGTAAGGGTTAACGTTATACTTGCTGAGTCCGGGGTGCCAGAGGTCGGAGGGTAATGTCCAAGAGCCAGAGTTCAGGGGTTGGAGAGAGCAGCTTAGTGATGTCCGAAAGCCAAGGTTCAAGGCCAGGAGAAGGCAGCGTAGTCAAAGTCCAAAGCAGAGTTCAAACCAAGGGAATCCAAACAAGGGCAGGGACAGGAACCAGAGCTGAAATAGACAAGGGAGCTGGGCATAGACACTGCACACACAGGAGCTACAGGAAAGCTATGCAGAGCGAGGAAGTAGAGGACAGAGTGGGGTTATAAAGGAGGGAGGACAAATAGCAGGAAGGGGTGGAGCAGGGGTTTGTCTGGGAGCTTGCAGGGATAGGTGTGTGAGAGTAGGGGAGGAGACAGGGAGGTAGTCTAGGGTAATGGCCTGTAATCTCCGAGGGGCGGAACCAGTATCAGGGGAGGATTGGTAAATAGAGCGGGTGCGCAATATGCGAGTGCCAGAGCGTGGGGGAAGCATCGCGGAGGAGGTGCTCGGCTGAAGGGTAAGAGAGGGGGAAGGAGCGGAGGAAGTAGGTGTGGGGACGGAGGTACGCCGAGGGGCGCGAGTCCCCTAACGGGAGACCGGGAACACGCGGGCACAGCGGGAGAACCGTGCGAGTGCGCAGACCGGGAGCGCGCCGAGTGCGCTGCAAGGGAGCGGGGCAGGGGCCGCCAAGGCAAGGAAAGGGAAGAGTTAGCCGGAGGAACCAAGGTGACGGGGACACGCTGGGAAGAACGAGTCCCCCGATCCGTTACAACACCTTTTGTATTTTGTTAGATTTGATTTAAGGCTATTTAAGATTATTATTGTTAATCTTTTGAGGATGCCATAGATACAATTTGTTATTATAAATAGTTCATTGAGGAAAGCAATATACATGTTTATATAAAAATAGATCTTTTAAACCTGGAATCCATGTGTTAGACATTTATAAATATTATTTGTTGGAAAATTAAAAATAAAAGTAAATTAGATTATCCAAAAATATTTATTGTTAATATTACATAATTGTTTTTTGTACATATATAAAAAATGTAGAAGATAAATGGTCAGTCTTTAAAACATTGTTAGAAAAGCACACTTATCAGTGTATACCCTTGGGTAATAAGTATAAAAGAAATACTGCTGCGGCAGACTTTATTCTTACTAATCACTGGCTTGTACCTGGCATGTTCCTGGAATGCCACGCTGTTCACCCGGAGCATGCCGGGCTCCTTTTGCCTTCCCAGCCAGGGGTCATGCCCGGCTGACGCGCGGTTGATGTGTTAATTAATAATGGTTCAGGATTGACTAGGCTGCAATGCTTCGTGTGTCCGCCAGATGGCATAAATTCATGAATTGTAATGCAGTATATATATATATATATAAAGCTGTCTGTGGGTGGTTTTCTGGGTATGCACCTTAACCCTGGCTGTGCTCGAAGCTGTGACCATGCAGCAAGCTTAAGCCTATAGGGAACCATGTTAAAAATGGTTATTGAGGCAAAAAGTGACACTGTGTGCTCATTTGCATGTCATTTCCCAGAATCCCTTGCTGCAGTGGAAGTGCTGTATGCTGGGTGATAATGGGGAAAGGCGGGGTTGCAGACCTGCCTAAGACATGCAGATGAGCATACAGCTATATTTGCATATTTGCTTTCCTGTGGAGGGTTTTTGTCACTTTTTTTTTACTCACCATAACTTAACTCAGTATTATATATATATATATAATATATATATATATATAATATATATATATATATATATATATATATATATATATATATATATATATATATTATATATAGTGGTTGACAAATCACCAAAAAAATCTACTCGCCACACAAAAAAAAATCTACTCGCCACCTAGTACCAAACGTGTGCTGCTTGGGCCAATATTTACTCGGCCGGCGGTTAAATCCACTCGCCCGGGGCGAGCAAATGTATAGGTTTGTCGAACACTATATATATATATATATATATATATATATATATATATATATATATATATATATATAAGTGACACTGTGTGCTCATTTGCATGTCATTTCCATGTCATTTCCCAGAATCCCTTGCTGCAGTGGAAATGCTGTATGCTGGGTGATAATGGGGAAAGGCGGGGTTGCAGACCTGCCTAAGACATGCAGATGAGC